>NC_057802.1:580649104-580949104 GCF_018294505.1 Triticum aestivum | reverse complement strand
CTTCTTCTTCGCAGCATTCTTCTTGTTTGTCGCTGACATCTTCTTACTCTTTTCCGATGTCTTGTGGGCCACAAATGCGGGCCAGTGATCTCTGATCTTCTCATACCGGCCGATGAATTCTGGTGTCTCTTCTTTGTCGACAAACGTTTTCAGCTCATTCTTCCACCTCCTGAATAGGTCGGCCATCTTCTTAAGAGCATGAGACTTGATTAATTGCTCTTTAACTGGCTTCTCCGGATCCTCCTCTGGCGGTAGGGTGAAATTTGCCTTCAGCTCAGTCCAAAGATCATCTTTCTGCATATCATTGACATAAGACACCTCAGGGTCTTCCTTCTTAGGCTTATACCATTGGTGGATGCTGATCGGGATCTTGTCCCTAACTAGAACCCCGCACTGAGCAGCAAATGCATCCTTTGTCCGGATGGGTTCAATCGGTTGGCCGTCGCGCGCGATTGCTGTGATCTCAAACCTTTCATCCGAGCGCAACTTTCTCTTCGGGCCTCGTCTCTTTACCGAAGTTGTGCTCGATCCGGAGGGCTAGAAAAAAGAAGAAAGACGAGTGTTAATTAATATGTGTACATACCAAAACAATGAATGCATCAATTAGCTAGTCAGCACAGGCTTAACTAATATATTTACCTGGCCGGACTCTGTTCGGTCACCGGAGCCGTCACCACGGGCTCCTTCTTGCACCAGCATTGGGTCACCGGAGCCATCATAATCATGTCTTTCCTCCTCCACTCTTCGATCACCGTAGCCTGCTTCTTCACCCTGTTCTTCCAGACCATCATTGTCGTTAAGATACGACAAGATATCACCTCCGGCTAAGATTATGTCCCCCAACACCTCTTCTGCTTGCTCGTCTCGTCCGTGCTCCATTGTTTCTGCAAATATTACAACATGGCAATTATTACACAAACATGACAGCAGGTGGATATATTAGTGCAAACGTAGACCTAGCTTATTCCGGGTTTGGGGTGGCCTCGGCAACGCTTCAAGGGTAGGGGCGCGGCGGGAGGGGGTAGGAGACCGACATCGTTTTTTTCTAGGGTTTGGGTGTCCTCGAGAGTTTTGGTCGAGCGAGAGGGCCGGGGGGTGCTCCCGTGGTATAAGTTATCACGGTCGAGAGGGGGTATAAATATCGACCGTCCATCATGTCGAAGTTATCTGGGAGGGAGTTATATATATCGACAACGACGACATACATACATGGGAAAATAATGTTATCGGGGAGGGGGTATATCGACCCCCCCACGTGTTGAAGTTATCGGGAGGGGGTTATATCGACAACGACGACATACGTACATGGGAAAATAATATTATCGGGGAGGGGGTATATCGACCCCCCCTCGTGTTGAAGTTATCGGGAGAGGGGTATATCGACGACGACAGACCCGATAAAACATAAGAAAACGAAGAAGAAATAAAAAGAGGAGAAGAAGAAAAGGAATAGAGGAGAAGATCGAAGAAAAAAAAGAAGAAAAAAAAGAGGAGAAGAAGAAAGGAATAGAGGAGAGAAGAAGAAAAAATAGAGTTTTTTTCTATTTTTCTTCTTCTCTTCTATTCCTTTCTTCTTCTCCTCTTCTTTTTCTTCTTTTTCCTCTTCTTATTTATTTCTCCTCTTCTTCCTCTCCTCTTCTTCTCCTTTCTTCCTCTTCTTATTTTCCTTTTTCCTCTCATTCATAAAAAAATGTTCAAATAGAAAATTTCGAAAAACAGTAAAGGTTTTGCCTAATGCATTGTTCATATGAATATACAAACATTTGCATATTCTACAATAATTAATATCACCAAAAAAATCTATGAACAGAAAAAAATCCTAACTTTTCTAAAAATCTATCTTTTGCATATATACATGAACATATATATACACAGAGAACATATATATACATACATATACTCATACATGAACATATCATCATATATATGAACATACATTTTCTTTGCATATGCATATGAACATACATACATACATTTTTCTTTCATATGAACATACATACATTTTCTTTGCATATGACCATACATACATTTTTCTTTGCATATGACCATTCATACATTTTCTTTGCATATGCTTTGCATATAAACATACATACATACATACATATAAACATAACATACATACACAAAAAATTCTAAAAATCTGCCTAAAAAAATTATATGAAAAAAAAGCATACATCATCCATCCATGCATATAATGAACATATACATCATCCATCCATCCATATAATCAACATATGCATATGAAAAAAAATTATATGAAGAGGATCGAGGGGACAGGGAGGAAAGGGGGTCGCCGGAGCCGGACCGAACGGGGAGGAGGGGCGGCGTCGAGGCAGGGGCGGCAGTGGGGGCGGGCGCCGGCGACGACGACAATGGTGGGGGCGGGCCGGGGCGCAGGGGCGCGGCCGTGCATGCTCGGGGACGGGGCAGGGGCACGGGGCGGCGGCTGGCGTGGGCTCGGGCGCGGGGCAGGGGCACGGGGAGACGGGGATGGCGGCCGGCGGCGGCGACGGCGACGAGGAGCGCGCGAGCGATTTGGGCAGCCTGGCGGCGGGGGCAACTGGCGAGGGAGGCGAGGGAGATGTGAAATTTTCACAAGTCCTGGTTATATAGCAAGGGCATTGGTCCCGGTTCGTGGCACCAACCGGGACCAATGCCACCCTTTAGTCCCGGTTGGTGCCACCAACCGGGACCAAAGGCCACCAACCGGGACCAAAGGCCTCTTGCTGCCCGCGTCGCGGCCAAAAGTTTAGTCCCACCTCGCTAGCCCAAGGGCGCCCGTACCAGTTTAAAAGCCCCGGCGCGGCTGCTGTCTCGAACTCCTCTAGAGGGCTTCTGGGCCTAACTTTGGCGCGCTGCCCGTTGAGCCCTCTAGCCCTTCTGGGCCTGTATTTGCAAACCCGAGGGTTGGAGGGCCCAGCGGGCAGCGCCCCAACAATTTTTTTTGCTGTATTTAGTTTTTTTGTTTTCTATTTTGCTTTATTTATTTTGTTTTGTTTCTACTTACAACAAAAAACTTATTTATTTTATTTTATTTTATTTTGTTTCTAATTACTTATTTATTTTACATTATGATAATTCTTTTTGCTATTAAAGTTTCTATCAAAAAAAGTTCTTTATGAAAATTATTTTTGCTGTATTTAGTTTTTTTCTTTTCTTTTTTGCTTTATTTATTTTGTTTTGTTTGTACTTACAACAAAAAACTTATTTATTTTATTTTATTTTGTTTCTAATTACTTATTTATTTACTTTATGATAATTCTTTTTGCTATTAAAGTTTCTATCAAAAAAGTTCTTTATGAAAATTCTTTTTTCTTTTAATGATTTTGAACAGAAAATACTTCGATAATTTTAGTTGCATCAATTTTATATGATTTAGTTTCAATAATACTAGAGGTTTCTTATAATGTTTTGAACAGAAAATACTTTGTTAATTTTACTTTCATAAATTTTATTAATGTTTATTTTATTTTGTCGTAACACAAGAAGTCCGGAGTTGTAATAAGTTATTAAAAATAAAAAAGAGGCGCAATGCTCGTTGGTTTGCTTCAAGCCTTTCGGAATAGTGTAGACTGCACTGCACATAGCTCCATGCAGTCTACCTTATTCCTCAAGGCTTGAAGCTAAGCAACGTGAAGGTGAGCATTGCACCTCTTCTTCATCGTCTCTGCACTCAGGGCTTATAAACCGCTCCTAGTGCCTCTCAGCTAGCGAGGTGGGACTAAAAAATTGCTTACTAAGAAACTCTAGTACCGGTTCGTGCCACGAACCGGTACTAAAGGTGCTCGTGGGGCCACAGCCTCATCAGTACCGGTTCGTGGCACCAACCGGGAACAAAGGGTGGAATTGGTCCCGGTTCGTGCCACCAACCGAGACCAATGGCCTTGCACAGCGGCGTGGTGGTGGGAGTTTAGTCCCACCTCGCTAGCTGAGAGAGAGCCGCACCTGTTTATAATTTTTAATTTTTGGCCTGTTATTTTTCATGCATTTACTAATTATTTTGAGCTATAAGACCCTAAAATTGAAAAGCATTTCAAATGAACTCTGAAAAGGTTGAAAGTTGGCATGGTATCATCATTTCATCCCACATAGCATGTGCAAGAAAGTTGAGAGGGTTACGGCAAAAACTGGATGCACTTCGTGTACAAACGGACAATGGTATCATACTCGTCTGTTACAAAGTGGGCATGGTATCATCATAATAGTTGCGGGAGAAAGTCTTCACTTTTTCTTCGCTTGTGTCATTTGCTTAGTGCGCCGTAACCATGGATAATCTTCATCGTTTATCAGGATGCTTGGGTCAACCTTGACTTTGAAGGGAGGAATTTTCATGAAACTTTTCATAATCTTCAGACATGTCAGTCTTGCCCTCCACTCCCACAATGTCCCTTTTTCCTGAAAAGAACTATGTGGCGCTTTTGGCTCATCGTATGATGTATTCGCTTCCTTATCTTTTCTTTTTCTCGGTCTGGTAGACATGTCCTTCACATAGATAACCTGTGCCACATCATTGGCTAGGACGAACGGTTCGTCAGTGTACCCAAGATTGTTCAGACCCACTGTTGTCATTCCGTACTGGGGGTCTACCTGTACCCCGCCTCCTGACAGATTGACCCATTTGCACTTAAACAAAGGGACCTTAAAATCATGTCCGTAGTCAGTTCCCATATGTCCATTATGTTAACCATAATATGTGTCCTTTCCCCTCTCGGTTGCTGCATCAAAGCGGACACCGCTGTTTTGGTTGGTGCTCTTTTGATCTTGGGCTATCATGTAAAATGCATTCCCATTTATCTCGTATCCTTTGTAAATCAATACAGTCGAAGATGGTCCCCTGGACAACGAGTACAACTCATCACAAACAGTGGTGTCACCTCTGAGACGTGTTTCCAACCAACTGCTGAAAGTCCTGATGTGTTCACATGTAATCCAGTCGTCACACTGCTCCGGGTGTTTGGAGCGCAGACTGTTCTTGTGTTCATTGACATACGGGGTCACCAAGGTAGAGTTCTGTAGAACTGTGTAGTTGCTTGAGACCAAGAATATCCGTCCCTGCATATTATTGAGTCCCCTCCAAGCGTGCCTTTTCCAGTCAGTCTCCCCTCATACCGCGATTTAGGGAGACCTATCTTCTTAAGGCCAGGAATGAAGTCAACACAAAACCCAATGACATCCTCTGTTTGATGGCCCATGGAGATGCTTCCTTCTGGCCTAGCGCGGTTACGGACATGTTTCTTTAGGACTCCCATGAACCTCTCAAAGGGGAACATATTGTGTAGAAATACGGGCCCCAGAATGACAATCTCGTCGACTAGATGAACTAGGACGTGCGTCATGATATTGAAGAAGGATGGTGGGAACACCAGCTCGAAACTGACAAGACATTGCGCCACATCACTCCTTAGCCTTGGTATGATTTCTGGATCGATCACCTTCTGAGAGATTGCATTGAGGAATGCACATAGCTTCACAATGGCTAATCGGACGTTTTCCGGTAGAAGCCCCCTCAATGCAACCGGAAGCAGTTGCGTCATAATCACGTGCAGTCATGAGACTTTAGGTTCTGGAACTTTTTCTCTGGCATATTTATTATTCCCTTTATATTCGACGAGAAGCCAGTCGGGACCTTCATACTGAGCAGGCATTCAAAGAAGATTTCTTTCTCTTCTTTCGTAAGAGCGTAGCTGGCAGGACCTTCATACTGCTTCAGAGGCATGCCGTCTTTTTCGTGCAAATGTTGCAGGTCCTCCCGTGCCTCAGGTGTATCTTTTGTCTTCCCATACACGCCCAAGAAGCCTAGCAGGTTCACGCAAAGGTTCTTCGTCACGTGCATCATGTCGATTGAAGAGCGGACCTCTAGCTCTTTCCAGTAGGGTAGGTCCCAAAATATAGATTTCTTCTTCCACATGGGTGCGTGTCCCTCAGTGTCATTCGGAACAGCTAGTCCGCCGGGACCCTTTCCAAAGATTACGTGTAAATCATTGACCATAGCAAGTACGTGATCACCGGCACGCATGGCGGGCTTCTTCCGGTGATCTCCCTCGCCTTTGAAATGCTTGCCTTTCTTTAGACATTGATGGTTGGTCGGAAGAAATCGACGATGGCCCAGGTACACATTCTTCCTGCATTTGTCCAGGTATATACTTTCAGTGTCATCTAAACAGTGCGTGCATGCGTGGTATCCCTTGTTTGTCTGTCCTGAAAGGTTACTGAGAGCGGGCCAATCGTTGATGGTTACAAACAGCAACGCGTGCAGGTTAAATTCCTCCTGTCTGTGCTCATCCCACGTACGTACACCGTTTCCATTCCACAACTGTAAAAGTTCTTCAACTAATGGCCTTAGGTACACATCAATGTCGTTGCCGGGTTGCTTAGGGCCTTGGATGAGAACTGGCATCATAATGAACTTCCGCTTCATGCACATCCAAGGAGGAAGGATATACATACATAGAGTCACGGGCCAGGTGCTGTGATTGCTGCTCTGCTCCCCGAAAGGATTAATGCCATCCGCGCTCAAACCATACGTTCCTTGGGTCAGCTGCAAACTCATCCCAGTACTTTCTCTCAATTTTTCTCCACTGCGACCCGTCAGCGGGTGCTCTCAACTTCCCGTCTTTCTTATGGTCCTCACCGTGCCATCGCATCAACTTGGCATGCTCTTCGTTTCTGAACAGACGTTTCAACCGTGGTATTATAGGAGCATACCACATCACCTTCGCAGGAACCCTCTTCCCGGGGGGCTCGCCGTCAACATCACCAGGGTCATCTCGTCTGATCTTATACCGCAATGCACCGCATACTGGGCATGCGTTCAGATCCTTGTACGCACCGCGGTAGAGGATGCAGTCATTAGGGCATGCATGTATCTTCTGCACCTCCAATCCTAGAGGGCATACGACCTTCTTTGCTGCGTATGTACTGTCGGGCAATTCGTTATCCTTTGGAAGCTTCTTCTTCAATATTTTCAATAGCTTCTCAAATCCTTTGTCAGGCACAACATTCTCTGCCTTCCACTGCAGCAATTCTAGTACGGTACCGAGCTTTGTGTTGCCATCTTCGCAATTGGGGTACAACCCTTTTTTGTGATCCTCTACCATGCGATCGAACTTCAGCTTCTCCTTTTGACTTTCGCATTGCGTCCTTGCATCGACAATGACCCGGCGGAGATCATCATCATCGGGCACTGGTTCCTCTTGATCTTCAGCAGCTTCCCCCCTTGCAGCATCATTGGGCATATCGTCTGGTTCCTCTTGATCTTCAGTAGCTTCCCCCGTTGCAGCATCACCGTATTCAGGGGGCACATAGTTGTCATCGTCCTATTCTTCTTCGCCGTCTTCCATCATAACCCCTATTTCTCCGTGCCTCGTCCAGACATTATAGTGTGGCATGAAACCCTTGTAAAGCAGGTGCGTGTGAAGGATTTTCCGGTCAGAGTAAGACTTTGTATTCCCACATATAGGGCATGGACAACACATAAAACCATTCTGCTTGTTTGCCTCAGCCACTTCGAGAAAATCATGCACGCCCTTAATGTACTCGGAGGTGTGTCTGTCACCGTACATCCATTGCCGGTTCATCTGCGTGCATTATAGATAATTAAGTGTGTCAAAAACCATTACACAGAACATCATGAATAGATAATTAAGTGACCAAATTAATAGAAGTTCATCATCACATTAAAACCAAAGTACATACATAGTTCTCATCTAACAACATATATATAGCTCTCCAGAGCATCTAATTAATTAAACCATACATTGAAACTACGTAAAACATTTCAATGCGAAAACAAATGCGATCATAATCGCAACCAAGGTAACAATTGATCCAACGGCATAATGATACCAAGCCTCGGTATGAATGGCATATTTTCTAATCTTTCTAATCTTCAAGCGCATTGCATCCATCTTGATCTTGTGATCATCGACGACATCCGCAACATTCAACTCCAATATCATCTTCTCCTCCTCAATTATTTTTATTTTTTCCTTCAAGTAATTGTTTTCTTCTTCAACTAAATTTAACCTCTCGACAATAGGGTCGGTTAGAATTTCCGGTTCAACCACCTCCTAGATAAATAAAATCTATGTCACGTTGGTCGGTATATTTGTCATAAACAATAAATGAACCAAATAGTTATAAAAAGATAATATATACCACATCCGAATCATACACAGGACGAGGGCCGACGGGGGTGGATACCAAAACCATCGCACTATGTAATAAGAAGGAATAATAAAAGTAACAAAATTAGACAAGTATCTATCTAAAGTAAGAATTTTTTCCTTTCAGAAAGAAGATAAGAACAAGAGTCTCACCACGGTGGTGCTAGCGACGAGATCAGCGCAGGCGATCGACGGCGGTGAAGACGGGGACGGGACGTGACGGACCGCTAAACCTAGACAAATCTCGGGGAAAATGGAGCTCGGAGGTCGAGTTTCGAGAGGAGAAAGATTAACTAGTGTGGCTCAGACATTTCATCGAACACCTCATGTGCATAGGAGGTGAGCTAGAGCACCCAAATGCCCTCCCCTCGCCGGCCAGAAAAAACAGTGCACTGTGGAGTGCTCTGCGGTGGCGATGGGGTATATATAGGGAACTCGTTGGTCCCGGTTCGTGGCACCAACCGGGACTAAAGGCCTTTGGTCCCGGTTGGTGCCCCGAACCGGGACCAATGCCCCCCTTTAGTCCCGGTTGGTTGCACCAACCGGGACCAAAGGCCTTGTGCTGCCCCGCGTCAAAAGTTTAGTCCCACCTCGGTAGTTGAGAGGGCTCGAGAGTGGTTTATAAGCTCTGCTGCGCCCACACTCTCGAGCTCCTCTCAACTGCAGGCTTTCGGGCCTAACCGTTCTCTCTGCCTGTGGGGCCTACTGGGCCTTCTGCGGGCCTGAATCCTGGCCCATGTATGGGTTTCAAGTCGTATTCAGGCCGTGGTGGCCCAGTAGGTGGCATAATTTTTTTCTCTGTTTTTTGTTTTCTCTTTTGCTTTATTTGTTTTGTTTTGTTTCTACTTACAACAAAGAACATATTTATTTTATTTCTAATTACTTATGTATTTTACTTTAGTTATTTTATTTTTATTTATTTTACTACTGCTATTTTTATTTAATTTATTAAGGTTTATTTATTTTAGTTACTATAGTTTATTTTATTTTATTTTATTAAGGTTTATTTATTTTTATTTTCTTTTTATTAAGGTTTATTTATTTATTTACTATAAAAAACGAACATAGATGCGCCTATAGAGAAAATTCAACCTAAATTCATAATAAATTTCTATGAAATTCAAAGAAATTTACTGTGGATTTAGGTCAAATTCCCTGTATAAGGGCATCTATTTTCACTTTGAGAGGAGCTCAACAAGGCAGAGAGGGACGGGCTTATAAACTGGTGTGAGCGCCCTTCGGTTGGCGAGGTGGGACTAAACACTGGCCGCAACTAGGACTAGCCCTTTAGTCCCGGTTTGTGGTATGAACCGGGACTAAAGGGTGGTGGGCCAGGAGCGTGGCCCATTGGTCCCGATTTGTCCCACCAACCGGGAGCAAAGGGTCCGGACGAACCGGGACCAATGCCCCCACGAGGCCCGGCAGGCCCCTGGCCGCACGAACCGGGACCAATGCTCACATTAGTCCCGGTTCGTGACTGAACCGGGACTAATGTGAATATTGCCCTATGACCAAAGCCCAGTTTTCTACTAGTGGATGTAGTCGAACGTCTTCGCGATCCAACCGATCCAAGCACCGAACGTACAGCACCTCCGTGTTCAGCACACGTTCAGCACGATGACGTCCCTCGAGCTCTTGATCCAGATGAGAAAGAGGGAGAGTTCCGTCAGCACGACGGTGTGGCGACGGTGATGATGAAGTTACCGGCGTAGGGCTTCGCCTAAGCACTACGATGGTATGACCGAGGTGTGTAACTGTGGAGGGGCGCACCGCACACGGCTAAGAGAAGACTTGGTGTGTCTTTGGGGTGCCCCCTGCCCACGTATATAAAGGAGAGAGGGAGAGAGGCCGGCCCCCTAGGGGCGCGCCAAGAGTATGGAGTCCTACTAGGACTTCCAAGTCCTAGTACGAATCCCTTTCCTTTTCGGAGTAGGAGAGAAGGAAAGAGAGAAAGAGAGAGGTGCGGGAAAAGGCAAGGCGGGGCGCCGCCCCCTTCCCCTAGTCCAATTCGGACCCATGGGGCGCCACTCCCCTTGGCCTGCCTCCTCTTTTTCCGTATGGCCCAATAAGGCCCATTACTTCTCCCGGTGAATTCCCGTAACTCCCTGGTACTCCGAAAAATACCCGAATAACTCGAAACCTTTCCGATGTCCGAATATAGCCTTCCAATATATGAATCTTTATCTCTCGACCATTTCGAGACTCCTCGTCATGTCCGTGATCTCATTCGGGACTCCGAACAAACTTCGGTCATCAAATCACATAACTCATAATACAAATCATCATCGAACATTAAGCGTGCGGACCCTACGGGTACGAGAACTATGTAGACATGACCGAGACACATCTCTGGTCAATAACCAATAGCGGAACCTGGATGCTCATATTGGTTCCTACATATTCTTCGAAGATCTTTATCGGTCAAACCGCATAACAACATACGTTATTCCCTTTGTCATCGGTATGTTACTTGCCCGAGATTCGATCGTCGGTATCATCATACCTAGTTCAATATCGTTACCGGCAAGTCTCTTTACTCGTTCCGTAATGCATCATCCCGCAACTAACTCATTAGTCACATTGCTTGCAAGGCTCATAGTGATGTGCATTACCGAGAGGGCCCAGAGATACTTCTCCGATACACGGAGTGACAAATCCTAATCTCGATCTATGCCAACTCAACAAACACCATCGGAGACACCTGTAGAGCATCTTTATAATCACCCAGTTACGTTGTGACATTTGATAGCAGACAAGGTGTTCCTCCGGTATTCGGGAGTTGCATAATCTCATAGTCAGAGGAACATGTATAAGTCATGATGAAAGCAATAGCAATAAAACTAACCGATCATTATGCTAAGCTAACTGATGGGTCTTGTCCATCACATCATTCTATAATAATGTGATCCCGTTCATCAAATGACAACACATGTCTATGGTTAGGAAACTTAACCATCTTTGATTAACGAGCTAGTCAAGTAGAGGCATACTAGGGATACTTTGTTTTATCTATGTATTCACACATGTACTAAGTTTCCGGTTAATACAATTCTAGCATGAATAATAAACATTTATGATGATATAAGGAAATATAAATAACAACTTTACTATTGCCTCTAGGGCATATTTCCTTCAGTCTCCCACATGCACTACAGTCAGTAATCTAGCTCACATTGTCATGTGATTTAACACCAATAGTTCACATCTTTATGCGATAGTTCACATCTCCATGTGACTAATACCTAAAGAGTTTACGAGAGTGAGTAATCTAGTTCACATCGCTATGTGATTAACACCCAAAGAGTGATCATGTTTTGCTTGTGAGAGAAGTTTAGTCAACGGGTCAGCCACATTCAGTGTTGTATGTATTTTGCAAAAAAAATGTCTACAATGCTCTGCATTGAGCTACTCTAGCTAATCGCTCCCACTTTCAATATGTATCCAGATTGATACTTAGAGTCATCCGGATCGGTGTCAAAGCTTGCATCGACCTAACCCTTTACGACGAACTTTTTGTCACTTCCATAACCGAGAAACATGTTCTTATTCCACTAAGGATAATTTTGACCGCTGTCTAGTGATCCACTCCTGGATCACTATTGTACCCTCTTTCCAAACCATGGTGAAGTACACAATAGGTCTGGTACACAACATAGCATACTTTATAGAACCTATGACTGAGGCATAGGGAATGACTTTTCAATCTCTTTCTATTTTCTGCCGTGGTCGATTTTGAGTCTTTACTCAACTTTACACCATGCAACACAGGCAAGAACTACTTCTTTGACTGTTCCATTTTTAACTACTTCAAAATCTTGTCAAGGTATGTATTCATTGAAAAACTTATCAAGTGTCTTGATCTATCTCTATAGATCTAGATGCCCAATATGTAAGCAACTTCACCGAGGTCTTTCTTTGAAAAACTCCTTTCAAACACTCCTTTATGCTTTCCAGAAAATTCTACATCATGTCCGATCAACAATATGGCATTCACATATACTTATCAGAAAGGCTGTAGTGCTCCCACTCACTTTCTTATAAATACAGGCTTCACCGCAAGTCTGTATAAAACTATATGCTTTGATCAACTCATCAAAGCATATATTCCAACTCTGAGATGCTTGCACCAGTCCATAGATGGATCGCTGGAGATTGCACACTTTGTTAGCACCTTTAGGATTGACAAAACCTTCTTGTTGCATCATATACAACTCTTCTTTAAGAAATCCATTAAGGAATGCAGTTTTGACATCCATTTGTCAGATTTCAAAAAATGCGGCAATTGCTAACATGATTCGGACATACTTTAAGCATCGATACGAGTGAGAAAATCTCATCGTAGTCAACACCTTGAACTTGTTGAAAACCTTTTGCAACAATTCGAGCTTTGTTAATAGTAACACTACTATCAGCGTCCATATTCCTCTTGAAGATCCAACGGGCAAGTCAATCAAAGTCCATACTTTGTTCTCATACATGGATCCCATCTTAGATTTCATGGCCTTAAGCCATTTTGCGGAATCTGGGCTCATCATCGCTTCCTCATAGTTTGTAGGTTTGTCATGGTCTAGTAACATGACTTCCAGAACAGGATTACCGTACCATCTGGTGCGGAACGTACTCTGGTTGACCTACGAGGTTCGGTAGTAACTTGATCTGAAGTTTCATGATCATCATCATGAACTTCCTCGCTAATTGGTGTAGGCATCACTGGAACTGATTTCTGTGACGAACTACTTTCCAACTCGAGAGAAGGTACAATTACCTCATCAAATTATACTTTCCTCCCACTCACTTCTTTCGAGAGAAACTCCTTCTCTAGAAAGGATCCATTTTTAGCAACAAATATCTTGCTTTAGATCTGTGATAGAAGGTGTACCCAACAGTTTCTTTTGGGTATCCTATCAAGACGCACTTCTCCGATTTGGGTTCGAGCTTATCAGTTTGAAACTTTTTCACATAAGCATCGCAACCCCAAACTTTAAGAAATGACAGTTTTGGTTTCTTGCCAAATCATAGTTCATACGGTGTCGTCTCAACGGATTTAGATGGTGTCCTATTTAACGTGAATGCAGCTGTCTCTAATGCATAACCCCAAAACGATAGTGGTAAATCGGTAAGAGACATCATAGATCGCACCATATCTAATAAAGTATGGTTACGACATTCAGACAAACCATTACGTTGTGGTGTTCCAGGTGGCGTGAGTTGTGAAACTATTCCACATTGTTTTAAATGAAGGACAAACTCGTAACTCAAATATTCGCCTATGCGATCAGAGCGTAGAAACTTTGTTTTCTTATTAGGATGATTCTCCACTTCACTCTTAAATTCTTTGAACTTTTCAAACGTTTCAGACTTGTGTTTCATTAAGTAGATGTACTCATATCTGCTCAAATTATTTGTGAAGGTCAGAAAATAACGATACCCGCCGTGAGCCTCAACACTCATCGGACCGCATACATCAGTATGTATTGTTTCCAATAAGTCAGTGGCTCACTCCATTGTTCCTGAGAACGGAGTCTTAGTCATCTTTCCCATGAGGCATGGTTCGCAAGCATCAAGTGATTCATAATCAAGTGATTCCAAAAGCCCATCAGTATGGAGTTTCTTCATGCGCTTTACACCAATATGACCTAAACGGCAGTGCCACAAACATGTTGCACTATCATTATTAACTTTGCATCTTTTGGCATCAATATTATTAATATGTGTATCACTGCGATCGAGATTCAGTAAACCATTTACATTGGATGTAAGACCATAGAATGTTTTATTCATGTAAACGGAACAACAATTATTCTCTGACTTAAATGAATAAACGTATCGCAATAAACACGATCCAATCATACTCATGCTCAACGCAAACACCAAATAACATTTATTTAGGTCCAATACTAATTCCGAAGGTAGAGGGAGTATGCGATGGTGATCTTATCAACCTTGGAATCACTTCCAACACACATCGTCACCTCGCCCTTAACTAGGCTCTGTTCATTTTGCAACTCCTGTTTCGAGTTACTAATCTTAGCAACTGAACTAGTATCAAATACCCTGGGGTTATTATAAACACTAGTAAAGTACACATCAATAACATGTATATCAAATATACCTTTGTTCACTTTGACATCCTTCTTATTCGCCAAATACTTGGGGCAGTTCCACTTCCAGTGACCAGTCCCTTTGCAGTACAAGCTCTCAGTTTCAGGCTTAGGTCCAGACTTGGGCTTCTTCCCGAGACTAGCAACTTGCTTGCTATTCTTCTTGAAGTTCCCCTTCTTCCCTTTGCCCTTTTTCTTGAAACTAGTGGTCTTGTTAACCATCAACAATTGATGCTCCTTTTTGGTTTCTACCTCCGCAGCCTTTAGCATTGCGAAGAGCTCAGGAATTGTCTTTTCCCTCCCTTGCATATTATAGTTCATCACGAAGTCCCAGTAACTTGGTGATAGTGACTAGAGAACTCTGTCAATTACTATCTTATCTGGAAGATTAACTCCCACTTGATTCAAGCAATTGTAGTACTCAGACATTCTGAGCACATGCTCACTGGTTGAGCTATTCTCCTCCATCTTGTAGGCAAAGTACTTGTCAGAGGTCTCATACCTCTTAACACGAGCATGAGTCTGAAATACCAATTTCAACTCTTGGAACATCTCATATGCTCCATGTCTTTCAAAACATTTTTGAATTCCCGGTTCTAAGCCGTAAAGCATGGTGCACTAAAATATCAAGTAGTCATCATACCGAGCTTGTCAAACGTTCATAACGTCTACATCTGCTCCTGCAATAGTTCTGTCACCCAGCGGTGCATCAAGGACATAATTCTTCTGTGCAGCAATGAGGATAATCCTCAGATCACGGATCCAGTCCGCATCATTGCTACTATCATCTTTCAACTTATTTTTCTCTAGGAACATATAAAAAATAAACGGGGAGCTATAACACGAGCTATTGATCTACAACATATTTTGCAAATACTATCAGGACTAAGTTCATGATAAATTAAAGTTTAATTAATCATATTACTAAAGAACTCCCACTTAGATAGACATACCTCTAGTCATCTGAATGATCACGTGATCCATATCAACTAAACCATGTCCGATCATCACGTGAGATGGAGTAGTTTTCAATGGTGAACATCACTATGTTGATCATATCTACTATATGATTCACGTTCGACCTTTCGGTCTCAGTGTTCTGAGGCCATATCTGCATATGCTAGGCTCGTCTAGTTTAACTCGAGTATTCCGCGTGTGCAAAACTGTCTTGCACCCGTTGTATGTGAACGTAGAGCTTATCACACCCGATCATCACATGGTGTGTCGGCACGACGAATTGTCGCAACAGTGCATACTCAGGGAGAACACTTATACCTTGAAATTTTAGTAAGGGATCATCTCATAATGCTACCGTCGTACTAAGCAAAATAAGATGCATAAAAGATAAACATCATATGAAATCAAATATATGTGACATGATATGGCCATCATCATCTTGTGCCTTTGATCTCCATCTCCAAAGTACCGTCATGATCTCCATCGTCACCGGCATGACACCATGATCTCCATCATCTTGATCTCTATCAACATGTCGTCACATGGTCGTCTCGCCAACTATTGCTTTCGCAACTATTGGTATCGCATAGCGATAAATTAAAGCAATTATATGGCTCTTGCATCTTATGCAATAAAAAGACAACCATAAGGCTCTTTAACAAAACATGATCATCTCATACAACAATTTATATCTCATCACGTCTTGACCATATGACATCACAACATGCCCTGCAAAAACAAGTTAGACGTCCTCTACTTTGTTGTTGCAAGTTTTACGTGGCTGCTACGAGCTTCTAGCAATAACCGTTCTTACCTACTCATCAAAACCACAACGATTTTTCGTGAAGTGTGCTGTTTTAACCTTCAACAAAGACCGGCCGTAGTCAAACTCGATTCAACTAAAGTTGGAGAAACAGACACCCGCCAGCCACCTGTGTGCGAAGCACGTCGGTAGAACCAGTCTCATGAACGCGGCCATTTAATGTCGGTCCGGGCCGCTTCATCCAACAATACCGCCGAATCAAAGTAAGACGTTGGTGGTAAGCAGTATGACTATTATCGCCCACAACTCTTTGTGTTCTACTCGTGCATATAACATCTATGCATAGACCTGGCTCGGATGCCACTGTTGGGGAACATAGTATTTCAAAAAATTCCTATGATCACGCAAGATCTATCTAGGAGAATCATAGCAACGAGCGGGGAGAGTGTGTCCACGTACCCTCATAGACCGAAAGCGGAAGCGTTTAGTGACATTGTTGATGTAGGCGAACGTCTTCGCGATTCAACCGATCCAAGCAACGAACGTACGGTACCTCCGCGTTTAGCACACGTTCAGCACGATGACGTCCCTTGAGCTCTTGATCCAGTTGAGGACGAGGCAGAGTTCCGTCAGCACGACGGTGTGGCGACGGTGATGATGAAGTTACCGGCGTAGGGCTTCGCCTAAGCACTACGACGATATGACCGAGGTGTGTAACTGTGGAGGGGGGCACCGCACACGGCTAAGAGAAGACATTGGTGTGTCTTTGGGGTGCCCCCTGCCCACGTATATAAAGGAGGGAGGGCGAGAGGCCGCCCCCTAGGGGCGCGCCAAGAATATTGGAGTCCTACTAGGACTTCCAAGTCCTAGTAGGAATCCCTTTCCTTTTGGGAGTAGGAGAGAAGGAAAGAGGGAAAGAGAGAGGGAGTAGGAAAAGGCAAGGGGGGCGCCGCACCCTTCCCCTAGTCCAATTTGGACCCATGGGGGATGCCACCTCCCCTTGGCATGCCTCCTCTTTTCCCGTATGGCCCAATAAGGCCCATTACTTCTCCCAGTGAATTCCCGTCACTCCCCGATACTCCGAGAACTACCCGAATCACTCGGAACCTTTACGATGTCCGATTATAGCCTTCCAATATATGAATCTTTACCTCTCGACCATTTTGAGACTCCTCGTCATGTCCATGATCTCATCCGGGACTCCGAACAAACTTCGGTCATCAAATCACATAACTCATAATACAAATCGTCATCGAACGTTAAGCGTGCGGACCCTACGGGTTCGAGAACTATGTAGACATGACCGAGACACATCTTCGGTCAATAACCAATAGCGGAACTTCGATGCTCATATTGGTTCCTACATATTCTTCGAAGATCTTTATCGGTCAAACCGCATAACAACATACGTTATTCCCTTTGTCATCGGTATGTTACTTGCTCGAGATTCGATCGTTGGTATCATCATACCTAGTTCAATCTCATTACAGGCAAGTCTCTTTACTGGTTCCGTAATGCATCATCCTACAACCAACTCATTAGTCACATTGCTTGCAAGGCTCATAGTGATGTGCATTACCGAGAGGGCCCATAGATACGTCTCCGATACACGGGGTGACAAATCCTAATCTCGATCAATGCCAACTCAACAAACACCATCGGAGACACCTGTAGAGCATCTTTATAATCACCCAGTTATGTTGTGACGTTTGATAGCACACAAGGTGTTCCTCCGGTATTCGGGAGTTGCATAATCTCATAGTCAGAGGAACATGTATAAGTCATGATGAAAGCAATAGAAATAAAACTAACCGATCATTATGCTAAGCTAACGGATGGGTCTTGTCCAACACATCATTCTATAATGATGTGATCCCGTTCATCAAATGACAACACATGTCTATGGTTAGGAAACTTAACCATCTTTGATTAACGAGCTAGTCAAGTAGAGGCATACTAGGGATACTCTGTTTTCTCTATGTATTCACACATGTACTGAGTTTGTGGTTAATACAATTCTAGCATGAATAATAAACATTTATCATGATATAAGGAAATTTAAATAACAACTTTATTATTGCCTCTAGGGCATATTTCCTTCAGTCTTGGCCTCGGCGGGAAGGCACCAACATGAGCACAAGAATGGATGGTAGGCCGAAGGTCGTGGCCACCGTGGTCGCAGCCGCGAGGGTGCGATGGTGCTTGTTCAGAGTGTATGTTCCTGACCATCTGGATGTATAGGAGGGGGCAGCATCGTGGTGTGGACGCAGTCGCACGTGGCCTTCATGTCCACAGTATGAGACAATGACTCCATGAACCTTGACTCTAGCGTCTTTGTCTCCGTGGTCTCTAAGAGCATCGCCAACTAGGGCCACAACTCGTTGTCGATCGGGAAGCGCGTGCATTGGGGCAGGCAGGGCTCCAATAATGGCAGGAACCGGCCCTGTCCGTCTCCAAGATCCTGATGTACCATTACAAGTACGACAACTACTCCTCCATTGCAATCCTGGTTATAGTATTCATAAGATGACATCATCTGCGAATTGCAGAGTTGAAGAGTATATTGCACGTAGGTCACAAACTTGAAGGGCATGCTGTGCTTTGGTGCTTGAACTTAAAAAGGACTGCGCTGCCATCTCAAACTTGGCACGCGTGTGATGACATGATCACCAACCAATCACAGCACACTCGTCGACAACCATATCAGATGTGTTTATCAAGCTGGCGGCGATCTAAACATGGTTGCAATCTTGCTAATAGGCCCCCGTCGTTTACTTTTACCCTCATAGACTCATAAGGAAACCTGCACTATTGTCTCTACATTTTTGTCATCGGAACCCATTTAGTCTAAAATAATAAGCCGTGGTACCTGTTGGCTGGCACATAGCAAAAATTTGGTGTGCTGTTGCACGTTCTTCGTAAGCTCGAATTGCTCAACTCGGCTCCTTGGCCACTTGCTTGATCCACTACGATCACTACAAGAAACACGTCAACTTGCGACCATCACTATTAGTCACTGAATGGTCATTATTTTCCATTTGTGACCTTTTTGTGACCAAAAACAGATGGTCAAAAGCTGGCCGTCGTAAACTAAAATTAACGACCTTTATTCTGGAATGGTCGTAGACATTTACGACTAAAAAAAGGTCATAGATTCAACGACCTTTTGTTTTGGTCGCTGGCTGTCTGCCCAGGCCACGTCAGATCCGACGTGGCAAAATTACGACCAATTGAAAAGGTCGTTACTTTGAATGAGCCCAGTCCAGTTCGGTGTCTATATTGGCCAAGCCCATTAATTATTTTTTTCTAGCAATTTGTGTCAGGTACATGGGCCGAGACCAAGAATTCGGCCTTTTTATTTTCTAGGACACGGCCTTCCACAGTTCGTTTTTTTGGGCCTCAAACTTTTTATAGTCCATTTCAATTTTGGGCCTCCATAATAAAGTTGTTCCAACGACAGTGAAACAGAGGGAATTCAAATAAGCATTTAACTTAAACAACCACGGGTGACAATTTTATTTCTTTCAACACAAAAGGATTCCTTAAACAACCATGGGTACAACAGTAGGTACATTCAACAAAGGGCAATCCGAGCACGAGAAGTACATAGGACTGTAGCTATCATTTCTACCAGCAGCAGCAGCCGCCTGAAAGACAAGGAGGTACTACCAAGGAGCTAAACTAACATCAACCATCCATCATCAATCGGTGACACTAGCAATGAGCGACAGCGGCGACATTTCAGTGACCCCCTCCCCTTGCTGTTTTGGCGTGCCACATCACAAGTCCCCCTACACACAAAAAAATTCAGATGTTCAAAACAGATCAACATGTTGAGCAGTTAGGGAATCATGGAGCAAATGTTAGTGTGGTGCAATGCGATAGATTACATGATAAATATTAACAGAAAAAGAATCGTTGAACGAATCGTGAGCTAGCAATCACAGTATAACTAGCTCCAATGAGCTAGAACTCTATGCTTTTTCCGACTTGAACATCTTGGACCTCACGACAAAACATGAATGAAGGCTAGCCTCTGCAAGTTATCGAACAAAATGGTTAGAAACAAAATAAAAGCAAATCTAACAGTATGTTAGACCAAGCAAAATGCGACATTTTTATCATTTAAGCATAGAAGGACAAGGTCAGCAACATTTCAATGTTTGAAAAATGAACTAGAATTTCAATGTTTGAACAGCAAAAAAATAGATACAGCAGATGATATCAGTTTAAATCAGCCCCTAAGGAGAGACACTTGACACCAATATTTGGCAACAAATGTAGAAATTGAACCTCATAAACATGCAATGTGGAATTTGTATCTCAAAGAAGTATACATACTTATCAGGTTTAATTAGCACACAGAAGCCAAATGCTAGTAGCTCATGATTAGTACACAAGACATGATTCAATAAAGTAAACAAGAAGGTGGCTACAGTACAAAACTAAGCTCATCACACAGAATAAAATGAGTTTAAAAGTAAGCTCAACATAAGCATATGAGTTTTTTTGGCACCACCAGATCAAACATAGCAACGCAAGTGTGAAAATTTTCAGCATTATTGCCATATGTTTCGTCGGAATCATACTACATAGAGAAGGGTTCAGCCTTAAGTCTGAACTAGCCTTACATGGTGGAGTACAGATCTCCTTTTGTACCAGTGGACGTTGATGGTGTTCCCTTCTTTTTCAGAGGAGGAGTCCACTTGCGGTGGTTACATAAACAAGAAGTGGCAGCTTAAGTTGCAACCCGGAAGAAACACTTGCAAAAATCGGGCACTTGGGGTTTGGCAGGAGTACTACGTTGTGGATGTCGACCATGAAGTTTGAGAGGAACAAGAGTGCTTCCGTTAGGTTATCTGCAGTATTCCATGCAGAAAAAACATGGCATCTCCAGTACTAATTCAGTCAACCGGAAGAGATGTGTTGAAGTTCGTATGATGTAACTGAACATTACGTTGGCCGAAAGATTTAGAAGATGGTGATGGCGATGATGATCCCTAGGTGAGGAGCTGGGAGGTGTAGTTGTTGATGGCGCGAGCAATGCATGGGCCCTTGACGCCCTCCTCGTCCTTGTAGTCCCCTGAGACAACACACGGACCATTATGCTACAGCCAGTTTCAGTCCAAGAAAACAGAGTGTTGGTTAATTGCTACGTACTGTTGTAGTAGTAGCTACAAACGTTTTCGGGGACGTCGATGAAGTGGAGCGGCGCCGACTAGTAGTACCTGAACCTGACCTTGTCGGCCCAGGAGCAGAGGCTGCTGAGGTTGCCGGCGGCGCCCGACGGCAGCAGCTCGTTCACTGCCTTCGCCGCCGCGTCGCTCAGCCGGCCTTCCAAGGGAGCAGCATGGTGCGTCGTGGTGCCTTCATCTGGATCGCAAGTCGGAGTTGTGGGCTACTGCTTTGCTTCCCCATATAGCACACAAGGTTCTCCTAAGATAGCGAACTAAAAACACAAAACATGATTAGGGATTTGGTACATAAGAAAAGGAATTCATGCATGATGGCATATACAACTAAAAAAAATCAGGCATCACATATTATTGGAATTGCATATTAGATGGCTGCAAGGTAAGTGTTTCTTCATATAAAATAACTAGAATTAGTACCCAACAGGATTCATTCCATGCGCAGGATCCTTTGTATGTGGTTGCCTTTTTTGTTGCTTTATCACATATTCGGGCAGTAAAAAAAGCACTTCATTATCTGAATCTAATATTCAACTAGCCTGAACTTGAACAATAGATTGGGCATAGCATACTAATCAAGGAGAGACTTGGCATGCACTGACCAAGTCCTGCAGCGTTTTTCAGCATATAGAAATTTCTTTGTGTCCAAAGAAGCCCTAAATCATTTCACTTCTTAATTAATTCTTTTTATGTTGGGAAAAATAAATATTTTGCGGGGCCACTTCTTAACTCTCGTCTCATCAGATGCACTGATAGTGTCTAAACTTGATGACCATTTTCAGACCTGTCCTTGAACTAAAGCGTATATTTAGTTGGTCAGGAAAAAAAAGACCACGCCCAGATTTTGTAGATACAAAGTACCTCGCCACTATGTTGTGAAGTCATAGGTTGGCGTGGTGTGAGAAGTATGCTATGGCGGCACACGGCACGTGAACCTTCAGTTCACTATTTCAGTTCTCAGTGAGGACATGCCTCTAACGCGCTAGACAAAAGATAGGTCGTCGACAAATTCAGCCTGTAATGGCAATCAACACACACTTCTGTGGCCTATTTGGGGAGATAAAAACTCATTTGCGAACTCTCAATGTGAGCAGCACACAAATTGTAGGTGAACTACGCATTCACGTGTATAAAGAAGAGGAGCCACTGAATTTTAATCATGAACAATTAAACAAATTGTAGGTGAACAGCACACAAAACATTTTATGAAGTTTCTCAAGTGACTGAAAATTGTATTATATATGTAGAAAAAAACCAAGGCATTGCAATCATTCTCAATAAGTACACAACAATGTATCCCTACAAAAACATCCTAACATGGTGCTGCCTACCATGGTAAATGCTGGACTCTCTCTAATGGTCTAAATCACGCCGGGAAGGTTACAATTAGCCTGTCGGATGCACGTTACAGGAGTTTGAAGTTGGAAGGTTGTGATTTACCATGAAATCAGAAGGAAAGCTCGACAGATTAGCACACCGATTTGTCCTGCAGATGGCACCATGGGTTTTCCGCCGGGTCCATCCTGCAACCAACACAACCCATCCATCAGAGAAATCCATCAGGGAATGGAATGGAGGGGAAGGGGAGGGAAGAAGAGGACATCGAGAGAGGGGGTGGACCTTGGATGCTGCTTGTACGTTCTTGTGCCGGAGGAAGAAAGAGCTTCACGCGCACAAGATCCATGGCGTCCCGGACAGAGCAAGCTCCGTTCCATGATGCCTACCAACACAAACGAAAAGAGGCGAGGGTCAGAGTGGGAAAGAAGGAGGGGAGATGAGTTGGGATCCTTACCATACTGTAACAGCCTGGATTTTGGCCCTTTTCTTTTTCTTTTTGATTTATTGGTTTTTGCTCTGTTTTTCCTTTTGGAGTGGTTCTGTGGCCTTGTCACCTGGGAAATCATCCTATTTTTCCTTCCCAAGTGCCTCATCATTCTCAAAACCCTGCCAAGATCATGTCACTTCACTGCTTGACCAAACCCTAAAATCTTTTTCTAGGGAATATTCCTTTTTCTATTAAAGGAATAACCGTGTCTGCCCTAGGTTGTGAAGCAACCTTTATTTCCATCACCCCTAAAATTCCCAAATAATTCTCATAAATTGTTTGGGTAATATATTTCTCAAATATGGCAATATATTTCATTTGTCATGTTTATCATGTTGCTCAAATAATTCATTTCCTATTCTGCCCTAAATGGCACATTGTGAAGCAAGTGCTATTTTCCTTTTCCCAATTGACCTCAAACTCCTTGGACACCTTTTCCTGTCCATATCATTGCCACATGCCAAAATGCAACCTCATTTTCTTAGTAATTATTTAATTATGATTTTCCAAAGTTTCTATCCAGAAAGAAGCTTTGTGAAGGAGGTGCAAGTTAGACATATCCAAATGAGTTGCCATTTTGCATGATACCTCATATCATCATATTATAGCCCTCCACCAAAGTAGAGATCATGTCATGCCTCCATGTGAGCTCATCTTCAATTCTTTGATTCTGCCCAAAATTTCAGTTTGTCAAGCAAGTATATTTTATCTTGCTCCATTACGGCTGCCAAATTTTCTAGGCCTTCTATTATCCATATAACCTACCTCCACCCATTTTGGGCATGGTTAATCAAGCCATTATTCCTCTGGAATTTTTGCAAGTTTCTGGTCAGCAAGGATGTTTGTGAAGCAAGTACCATTTTGGTGAATCCAATTGGTATGAAACTTATACAGCATCTTTATATGATCAAATCATGAAGCCTTGCCAAATTTGAGCTCAAGTGGCCACACCATTTGAGTGCATCATCCAAATCTCATTTCTGGACCAGATTTGGCAGTTGCAAAGCAACTATGATTTATCTTGGTCCATATCTTCTCCAAGTTACCAGGATGAAAGTCCTTCTTTACCTCAACCTCGCAGACAACTCCAATGGATCCAAAACCCTTCCTGTTGATCACTAGTGCTCACCCAAGTTTACTGCAGTAAACTTCAGAGGGTTCTTACCAGTTAACCATAGCACTTCTAACCAAGCTACCACCGTAGTTGAAACCTCCCCTGGATGGACTACGCACTAGACAACGTTTTCCAGTCGTTGGCACCTTCTCCTCTCCAGCTCACGCGGTCACCGCCTCTCTGGCATGCCATGGACGCGAGCTGGATGGATTCTTGCTCGGGCCCCTCCTCTGCTCGGCGTCTCAGCGAGCACGAGCATGTCTAATAGATTTACCGCCTCGTCGCCGTCCTCCTGGACCTCTCTTCCTCTCCGTAAAACCCCTCGCTGACGCTCGCCCACGGGCGCACTGTGTCCGACCGAGCATTAATGGCGCCATGGCTTCTTCCTCTTCTTGTCCCCGAGCTGCGCTCGTCTCCGTGACCTCTGCGGCTCGTCCGCACCCCCCCTCGTCGTGTTCCCGCGCCTCCCCGTGATCGCTGGCCGTCGCCAGAGCCTCGGCCGGACGTGCCCGGCGACACCCGAGCCCGTGCCCCTCGCCCCCGCCTATATAAGGCCACCCCGAGGCCCTCCCGTGCTCACCAACCTCCTCACAGACCTCCCAGCTCCCTCCCCAACCTCTCCATTGAGCTTGAACGACCCTCCTGCTCCACCATCACCGCCATGGCCGCCGCGGCCACGCTCCCTGATTGGCTCAAGCCCGAGCCCCTCTCCCACTTCCTCCTCCACCAGAGCACCTACCAGACCATGGCTGAGCTCCCTCGCCGTTCCCCTCCTCTGCCAGAGCCCATAGCATCGAGTTCGACGGCGCCCGAAGCTCCTGTCCGCCGTGGCCGGGACCCTGCTTCCTCCAGCTCTCCCCGGCACGCGTGAAGAGCCTAGGCGGATGCACCTCCCCATGCTAGTCACTCTGGTGGCCGGGGCATCGTCTGAGTCGATCCGAGCCGCCAGGACGAGCATCGATGCCGGCGGCCTCCCTCTGGTCCACGGGCGAGCGCGAGGGAGATGAAGATGATGACACCCCGCGCGTGGGACCCAGACGTCAGCCACTCCGCGTTGACCCAGCCCAGTTGTGACGTGGATAAGTGGCCGGCCCCACCCGTAAGCCTCACATCTCTGACCAGCCCCGGGCCCGCGTGTTTTAAGTGAAAACATATTTCTGTGAGTACGTTTTCGCCTCTAGAAAACGCGTTCCCTTTCTTCTTTGGCCCAGAGTACGCTTTCTCTTTCTGAAAGCGCATTTCTCTAAAGGCGTTATCTGTTTTTCTGTTCAGGCCCTGTTGGAAAATATTTTCTTTACAAAAAGGTCCCTGGCAGAAAACACCTTATATCTTTTTACTCCCAACTCCAATTCAGGTGATTCCAAAGCCCACTTCTTCATTTCGTCGAGCCCGTTCTGTTGGTATCATTTTCACCATGTTTTGATATTCTGAAAATGACCATTTTGCCCTTGCGCTTAATCAGCCCCCTCCGAGAATGAACGTTTTTCGGTGATTCGTTCCGCGAGCTTCTCGCATTTTCTCCCGGTGATTTCTTCCACCCCAGGTAAGCCACACCCTCCATTTGCATGATTGCAATGCAGTGACATGGTTTATTTATTGGAACTTGTTTAAAATGTTGCTTTAGCTGTGTATGATTTGTTCATGGCATGTCTCAGAGTATTGTTTTGATGTTGATGTTGCCATGATATTGCTTGGAGTTCTAGGACTTATATTTTGATGATTATGTGGATGACATGTTGCCTTTGGATTCTTAGTGGCTAGTATGATTATGTTCATGATGGTATTATGCTTTGGAGTATAACTCTGGATATCATGTTGCCTTTGGATTATTAGTGGCTTTATGAATATTTTTCACGATGGTATCTGGTATTATTTTGAAGTATTACTTTGGATATCATGTTGCCTTTGGATTATTAGTGGCTTTTATGATTAGTTTCATGATGGCTTGGATATGATATTTTGGAGTATTACTTTGGATATCATGCTGCCTTTGGATTATTGGTGGTTAGTATGATTATTTTCATGATGCTAGTTGATGTTCTGTTGCTTGGAGTATTATTTTCTGAGATGATGTTTACATGTGGATCTTAGCCGAATAGCTTTATTCTTGTTATTGGAGCAGTAGGATTATTGTTTTCGGATTCATCATGACAGTAGTGTTGTGCTACCCTTGGAGTATTTTGAGATGATGATATTATGCTTGGATTATTTGTTGGATATTGCTATGATTTGGATTATAGTTTAATAGTTGATATTGGAGTATCAGTTACCACAGTTATATTTTTGGGGATAAATTCCGTCATTAAGTTGGTCAGGTGCCACCGAACCAGGCTTTTCCAGTGCAACCACATTTGCCTTTATGGGAAGGCCCTAATGCGGTTTATTGTCATGTATCTCGCCGGTGCCTCCAACGAGGGAAGGTTATGGGCATGCGTACCCTGGCCCGGTATGCAGACATAACCTTGTGTGCCCGTTGTTGTTGTTATGGATCCGGTCCCCGTGAGGGACGTTTTGGCCACGACGGTGGTCGTTGTGTCTTTGGTAGACACGGGGCCACCCAGGACTAAACCCAGAAGGGATGTTGGTCGGAGTGGCCGGGAGAGTGTCATGGCAGTAGATCGGTTTTATCGGAACGCCGTTGGTCCACCCGAATGGGAGTACGAGGCCATGGGTTCTGTGGTGTGGGTACAGTGTGCTACCTCTGCAGAGTGTATTTAATCTATCGATAGTCGTGTCCTCGGTCATGGGCATGGGTTCGTACTAGGTCCCACCGTTCGATCAACACTCACATGACGGAATGACTTATAGGTGATTTATATGTTGATATGTTGAGCAGTACATATTGGCAGGATGTTGAGGATGATGTTGGAGACCAAGTGTTGGTCATGGTAGTGATCGCCGAAAGGATCACGTTTGAGACCAAGTGTTGGTCGTGGTTGTGATCGCCGGAAAGATCACTGTTTGGATTTCATCATGAGGTGATCGAGATGGTATATTGCTTGGCCGGTTAGCCAAGAGAGATATGGTTATGGAAATCTTAGATGGTGATTTACTAGTATTGTATGATCACTGTTTGGATTTGATCACGAGGTGATCGAGATGGTATATTGCTTGGCCGGTTAGCCAAGAGAGATATGGTTATGGAAATCTGAGATGGTGATTTACTAGTATTGTATCAGTTTCGTGTCAGGCTTAGTAGTTGTTTCATCATAATAGTTGTTAATTTAATTAACTTGTTTAATGCTATGTTGTTATTTTGCCTTGATGCTTCTGGTTGTTTTGAGCTTGCAAGTACATTCAATGTACTGACCTGGCGTGTCATGCCAGATTGCAGGTGATGCCGTGATTGCTTGACGTGGTTTCCGTTCGTGCGAGCTAGATCGTGTCCCAGCCAGAGTCCCTGCGGAGTGGAGTTCACCACCTTCGTCGTTGTTCCGCTGCTAGAAGTTTTCCGCTGCTACGAGTTGTTCCGCTGCTAGCATAGAGCAAGAGTAGTATCACAGGCGTAGTGTCGCCATGCTTATGTGATCGTTGTAACATCAGACCTGTGTAATTATTATTCTTGTAATAAGAGCTGATTTGTTCTATGTCAAGCAGTGCCGTATTCCAGAGACTTCTCCTCGATCTCTGGGCTGGAATACGGGGCGTTCTGGTCTCTCTGAGCCGGGGTGCCACAGATACCACCGTTGTCCGAGTCCGAGTCCTGCGCCCGCGGTCGGTCGCCATGGCTGTGACCCGACAGCTAGGGTTTCCGGCGCGGGGAGGGAGCGGATCTGGCCGTGGGCAACGTTGCTCGAGAGGATCTACGAAGAGGGAGTGGAGGGGAGAGGGCGCCAACGATGGAGTGAAGGCCGGGGTTGGGGAAGACAATGGAGGCCGGCCGCGGCTGGCTCTTCCTTTGGCTTTGGGGATCGAGAGTGGAGTTGGGTGGTCACTCGTGGCCGCAGGAGAGATGGAGGAGGCCGGTGAAGCAGCGGCAGCTGGGATCGACTGCTAGGGTGGGGAACGACGAAGCGGCATGCATAGAAGCACGCGCAGACCGGCGAGCCATCCGGCCGTGTGATACGTCGCCGTCGTATCTATAATTTTTGATTGTTCCGTGCCAATATTCTACAACTTTTACATACTTTTGGCAACTTTTTATACTATTTTTGGGACTAACATATTGATCCAGTGCCCAGTGCCAGTTCCTGTTTGTTGAATGTTTTTTGTTTCACAAAAAATCCATATCAAACGGAGTCCAAACGGGATAAAAACTGACAAAGATTTTTCTGGAATATATGTGATTTTTGGGAAGAAGAATCAATGCGTGACGATGCCCGAGGGGGCCACGAGGCAAGCGGCGCCCCCTAGGGGGGTGGGCGTGCCCCTGACCCTCGTGGCCACTCCATAAGGCGGTTGGTGCCCTTCTTTCGTCGCAAGAAAGCCAATATCCGGATAAAAATCGTGTCCAAATTTCAGCCCAATCGGACTTACGGATCTCTGAGAATATAAGAAACGGTGAAAGGGCAGAATTAGGGAACACAGAAACAGAGAGAGACAGAGAGACAGATCCAATCTCGGAGGGGCTCTCGCAACTCGTACCACCACTTTTCCACACTCGCTATTCTAACTTTATTACTTCTTTACTTAAAACAGCCCCTAGTTTTTATTTACGTGCTCTTTATATTCTTGCAAACCTATCCCGTTACACCTACAAAGTACTTCTAGTTTTATACTTGTTCTAGGTAAAGCGAACGTCAAGCGTGCGTAGAGTTGTATCGGTGGTCGATAGAACTTGAGGGAATATTTGTTCTACCTTTAGCTCCTCGTTGGGTTCGACACTCTTACTTATCAAAAGAGGCTACAATTGATCCCCTATACTTGTGGGTTATCAAGACCTTTTTCTGGCGCCGTTGCCGGGGAGTTATAGCGTGGGGTGAATATTCTCGTTTGTGCTTGTTTGCTTTATCACTAAGTAGTTTTTATTTTGTGCACTTGTTTTCTATCTTTAGTTATGGGTAGGAAACGCAAAATACCAAAAAAATTAGTGGTACCTATTGAACCAATGGTTGAAGAACCACTCAAAATCTATCACACTACTGAAGCTTTTTACTTGGATCATCTTAGATCCCTATGTGCTCGGGCTGAAACCCCAACTAGCTTAGTTGAGGGCAAATCTTTAGATGAGCATGCTTGTTATGTGCGACACCGCATATCTGAAAAAGGGAAACTTTTACTGGATCAAATTCATCGTTTGCAGTGCTATGCTTGGAATTTATGTGAAATATATGATTGTACTTGTTGTTCTAAAGACCCTAAGAAACACCTTCCTTACCAATGTGGGTTTAGTGATAATGGAATCATATCTTCGTATACTAAGGGTGTTTATAATTACTATGATGTTCAACAAATTGAAGAATTTGTTGCTTTTAGGGGTACTTGTGAAATTGCTTCTTTTATTGAAGAGTGTGATACTACTCTCTACAAATCTGAAAATTTGGCCATACTTAAATATTGCTATGATAATTATGCTTCTAATCCTTATATTAAACCATATATTGAGGACTCCTCCGCTGTCCAAGAAGAGACTAATATTTTGCAGGAGTCTATGGAAGAAGAAACTAATGACATTGTGAGCTCATTAGATGAAAAAGATGAGGAGGAGAGCGAAGAACAAAAGGAGGAAGAGCGGATTGATCACCCGTTCCCACCATCTAATGAGAGTAACTCTTTATCCCATACATTGTTTAATTTCCCTTCGAATTTACCGAAGGATGAATGCTATGATGATTGTTATGATCCCGTTGATTCTTTTGAAATATCCCTTATTGATGATGCTTGCTATGCTTGTAGCCAAGATGCCAATATGAGTTATGCTTATGGAGATGAACTTGCTATAGTTCCTTATGTTAAACATGAAATTGTTGCTATTGCACCCACGCATGATAGTCCTATTATCTTTTTGAATTCTTCCGACTACACTATATCGGAGAAGTTTGCCCTTATTAAAGATTATATTGATGGGTTGCGTTTCACTACTACACATGATGATTTTGATAGATATAATATATGCATGTGCTTGCTGCTCATACTTGCAATTATTATGGGAGAGGAACTACATCTCCGCCTCTCCATGTTTCCAATATGATAAAATTGCAAGAAACTGTTTATACTATGCATTGGCCTTTACTATGTGTGCATGAATTGTTCTTTTATGACATGCCGATGCATAGGAAGAGAGTTAGACTTTGTTGTTGCATGATATATGTTACTTTGTGCTCACTACTAAATCACAAATCATTATTAATTAAAATTGTCTTTGATATACCTTGGTATCCGTGTGGATCCATTACTTGAGCACTATATGCCTAGCTTAATGGCTTTAAAGAAAGCGCTGCCAGGGAGACAACCTGGAAGTTTTAGAGAGTCATTTATTTCTGTTATGTGCTTTTATAAAGTTTACAAAAATAATGTGCCAAGATTTGCCTTTAGGACGTTGTGCTCACTACTAAATCACAAACCATTGTTAATTAAAATTGGCTTTGATATACCTTGGGATCCGGGTGGATCCATTACTTGAGCACTATATGCCTAGCTTAATGGCTTTAAAGAAAGCGCTGCCAAGGAGACAACCTGGAAGTTTTAGAGAGTCATTTGTTTCTGTTATGTGCTTTTATAAAGTTTACAAAAATAATGTGCCAAGATTTGCCTTTAGGATGTTTACATTGCTTGTTGGTTTGTGCGGTGCAAAACAGAAACTTTGGTTATAGTGCGCGATTTTACATTTTTTACTGGAGCGTCAAACGGATCTGAAACTTTTTGCACTGTCTTTCTATACAAATTTTTTATTTTTCCAAAATTTTCAAGAATTGTTGGAGTACCAGAGGTATGGTGAATGTTCAGATTACTACAGACTGTCCTATTTAAGACAGATTCTGTTTTTGATGCATAGTTTGCTTGTTTTGATGAAACTATCGATTTCTATCAGTGAATTAAGCCATGGAAAAGTTATACTACAGTAGATACAATGCAAAAAAATGAATTGGTTTGCAACAGTACTTAGAGTAGTGATTTGCTTTATTATACTAACAGATCTTACCGAGCTTTCTGTTGAGTTTTGTGTGGATGAAGTGTTCGAAGATCGAGGAGGTCTCGATTTGAGGGGAAGGAGGAGAGGCAAGAACTCAAGCTTGGGGATGCCCAAGGCACCCCAAGTAAATATTCAAGGAGACTCAAGCATCTAAGCTTGGGGATGCCCCGGAAGGCATCCCATCTTTCTTCAACAAGTATCGGTATGTTTTTGGTTTAGTTTCGTTCATGTGATATGTGCAATTCTTGGAGCGTCTTTTGCATTTAGTTTTCACTTTTCTTTGATGCACCATGCTGGTATGAGAGAGAGAGTCCATGTTTGATTTATAGAATGCTCTTTGCACTTCACTTATATCTTTTGAGAATGGCTTTATAGAATGCTTCATGTGCTTCACTTATATCATTTGAAGTTTGGATTGCCTGTTTCTCTTCACATAGAAAACCGCCATTTGTAGAATGCTCTTTTTCTTCACTTATATTTGTTAGAGCGTGGGCATATCTTTTGTAGAAAGAATTAAACTCTCTTGCTTCACTTATATGTATTTAGAGAGATGACAAGAATTGGTCATTTACATGGTTAGTCATAAAATCCTACATAAAACTTGTAGATCACTGAATATGATATGTTTGATTCCTTGCAATAGTTTTACGATATAAATATGGTGATATTAGAGTCATGCTAGTGGGTAATTGTGGATTATCGAAATACTTGTGTTGAAGTTTGTGATTCCTGTAGCATGCACGTATGGTGAACCGTTATGTAACGAAGTTGGAGCATGAGGTATTTATTGATTGTCTTCCTTATGGGTGGCGGTCGGGGACGAGCGATGGTCTTTTCCTACCAATCTATCCCCCTAGGAGCATGCGCGTAGTACTTTGTTTCAATACCTAATAGACTTTTGCAATAAGTATGTGAGTTCTTTATGACTAATGTTGAGTCCATGGATTATACGCACTCTCACCCTTCCATCATTGCTAGCCTCTTCGGTACCATGCATTGCCCTTTCTCACCTCGAGAGTTGGTGCAAACTTCGCCGGTGCATCCAAACCCCGTGATATGATACGCTCTGTCACACATAAGCCTCCTTATATCTTCCTCAAAACAGCCACCATACCTACCTATCATGGCATTTCCATAGCCATTCCGAGATATATTGCCATGCAACTTCCATCATCTTCATATACATGACTTGAGCATTTATTATCATATTGCTTTGCATGATCGTAAGATAGCTAGCATGATGTGATGCCATTGCTACGCTAGATCATTACACATCCCGGTACACCGCCGGAGGCATGCATATAGAGTCATACTTTGTTCTAGATATCGAGTTGTAATATTGAGTTGTAAGTAAATAAAAGTGTGATGATCATCATTATTAGAACATTGTCCCATGTGAGGTTATCAAAATAAAAGTGGCCAAAGAAGCCCTAAAAAAGAGAGAGACCAAAGAAACCTACAAAGAAAGAGAAATAAAAAAAACAAAAAACAAAAAGAGAGAGAAAAAGAGAGAAGGGGCAATGTTACTATCCTTTTACCACACTTGTGCTTCAGAGTAGCACCATGTTCTTCATATAGAGAGTCTCTTGAGTTATCAGTTTCATATACTAGTGGGGATTTTCATTATAGAACTTGGCTTGTATATTCTGATGATGGGCTTCCTCAAATGCCCGAGGCTTCATGAGCAAGCAAGTTGGATGCACACCCACTTAGTTTCCAGTTTGAGCTTTCATACACTTATAGCTCTCAGTGCATCCGTTGCATGGCAATCCCTACTCCTCGCATTGACATCAATTGATGGGCATCTCCATAGCCCGTTGATTAGCCGCGTCGATGTGAGAATTTCTCCCTTTTTTGTCTTCCCCACACAACCTCCATCATCATATTCTATTCCACCTATAGTGCCATATCCATGGATCACGCTCATGTATTGCGTTGAAGTTGAAAAGGTTTGAGAACATCAAAAGTATGAAACAATTGCTTGGCTTGTCATCGGGGTTGTGCATGATTTGAATATTTTGTGTGATGAAGATGGAGCATAGCCAGACCATATGATTTTGTAGGGATAACTTTATTTGTCCATGTTATTTTGAAAAGACATGATTGCTTTATTAGTATGCTTGAAGTATTATTGTCTTAATGTCAAATGATAGACTATTGCTTTGAATCACTCGTGTCTTAATATTCATGCCATGATTAGATTACATGATCAAGATTATGCTAGGTAGCATTCCACATCAAAAAATTATCTTTTTTATATTTACCTACTTGAGGACGAGCAGGAATTAAGCTTGGGGATGTTGATACGTCTCTGTCGTATCTATAATTTTTAATTGTTCCTGCCAATATTCTACAACTTTTACAGACTTTTGGCAACTTTTTATACTATTTTTGGGACTAACATATTGATCCAGTGCCGAGTGCCAGTTCCTATTTGTTGCATGTTTTTTTGTTTCGCAGAAAATCCATATCAAACAGAGTCCAAACAGGAAAAAAACTGACACAATTTTTTTTGGAATATATGTGAGTTTTGGGAAGAAGAATCAACGCGAGACGATGCTCGAGGGGGCCACGAGGGAGGGGGCGCGCCCCAGGGGGGTGGGCGCGCCCCTGACCCTCGTGGCCACTCCGTAAGGGTGTTGATGCCCTTCTTTCTCCGCAAGAAAGCCAATATCCGGATAAAAATCGTGTCCAAATTTCAGCCCAATCGGAGTTACGGATCTCCGGGAATATAAGAAACGGTGAAAGGGCAGAATAAGGGAACGCAGAAACATAGAGAGACAGAGAGACAGATCCAATCTCGGAGGGGCTCTCGCCCCTCCCATGCCATGGAAGCCAAGGACCAGTGGGGAAACCCTTCTCCCATCTAGGGAGAAGGTCAAGGAAGAAGAAGAAGAAGAAGAAGAAGAAGAAGGGGGGCCCTCTCCCCCTCTCTTCCGGTGGCGCTGGAAGCCGACGGGGCCATCATCGTCACCGCAATCTACACCAACACCTCCGTCATCTTCACCAACATCTTCATCACCTTCCCCCATCTATCTACGGCGGTCCACTCTCCCGTAACCCGCTATACCCTCTACTTGAACATGGTGCTTTATGCTTCATATTATTATCCAATGATGTGTTGCCATCCTATGATATCTGAGTAGATTTTCGTTGTCCTATCGGTAATTGGTGAATTACTATGATTGGTTTAATTTGCTTGTGGTTATGTTGCTGTCCTTTGGTGCCCATCATATGAGCGCGCGCGTGGATCACACTATAGGGTTAGTTGTATGTTGATAGGACTATGTATTGGAGGACAAGAGTGACAGAAGCTTCAACCTAGCATAGAAATTGATGCATACGAGATTGAAGGGGGACCAATATATCTTAATGCTATGGTTGGGTTTTACCTTAATGAACGTTAGTAGTTGCGGATGCTTGCTAATAGTTCCAATCATAAGTGCATAGAATTCCAAGTCAGGGATGACATGCTAGCAGTGGCCTCTCCCACATAAAACTTTCTATCGGTCTAGTAAAGTAGTCAATTGTTTAGGGACAATTTCGCAACTCCTACCACCACTTTTCCACACTCGCTATACTAACTTTATTGCTTCTTTACTTAAAATAGCCCCTAGTTTTTATTTACATGCTCTTTATATTCTTGCAAACCTATCCCGTTACACATACAAAGTACTTCTAGTTTTATACTTGTTCTAGGTAAAGCGAATGTCAAGCGTGCGTAGACTTGTATCGGTGGTCGATAGAACTTGAGGGAATATTTGTTCTACCTTTAGCTCCTCGTTGGGTTCGACACTCTTACTTATCGAAAGAGGCTACAATTGATCCCCTATACTTGTGGTTATCACCGTGGCTGCTAGGCGGCGATGCATCTATCAACGGTGAGGTTGGGTGGCTCTCTCGATCTACTACGGGGGCGACTGGAACAGGAGGGGTGGTGGATGGTAGGAGGGGTGGTGGAGGAGGGATCTGGATTGGGGAGAGGGAGGAAGAGGGAGGCGGCAACACTTGACCTAGGGTTTCTCGGGAAAGAAGGGGATCGAGGGAGGAGGGTGTGCCGCGCGTGTATGTTTAGGAGAGGTTAGTAAGAGATGTTCGATCCGTGGGAGGTGGACGGCTCAGATCGACTGCGGTGGGATGATCCGTGGACTGCGTCCTGATTGGTTAGAAACATGAGCTATAAAAAATAACTCTATTTCTTAGTGCTAAAAATAGGGGGTTGTGAAGCAGCTATCAAAAATATTTTGCAAAATGGCATCACTAAAATTTTCACTTAAGTTAGACCATATTTTATGGATGATCACCAATTTGATTGCATTTCTGATCTAGCTACGAACGGTCATGCCCGCCATTTTGACTGCATTTAAATATGCACAATAATTTCAATAATAATAATAATAATAAAAGTGAAATCATTCGTATTCTGTCATTATATGTGACCGAGTTTCCAGAAAAAATAACAAACTCTTGTGTGTGAAGGTTCACGACTTTCAAGCCAAATAATCAATCTTATGGCCGCATTCATGGAATAGTTTGTTCAAATGATCTCATATTGTGCATGAGGGTGCATCTTGGAATGGCAAACAATGTTGCCTAAGGAAGTTTTCATTTTCTTTGGAAAAAATCATTTTCCATTTTTTGAGTGCCCAAAATGAGGGTTTTTTGTGAAGAACCTACCAAATATGTGTTGCAAAATTGGACCAAATCAATTTTCTAAAATACTAGGACATATTTAATGCATAATTGACCAAATGGTTGGGTGTCAAAAGCTTCTATCCACCTCTCGTGAAAAAGATAAATATCTGCCGATTCAGGTGGGAGCAGGTCAAATTTGAACTACAGCTTCCTCATAGTTTGCTATTTATTTTTCCCAAAAATCATTTCTATGTACAAAAGTATCTATTTAATCAGAGAAAGACCAAAAGTTTTCCAAGATTCACCCACTAGCTAGGAACGGTCATGCCCACCGTTTTGACCGCATTTTGAAACGAGCATAAAAAATTCAAAAAAATAAAAAAATTGGAAAACCTTCGCATTGTGTCATTATAGTGACCAAGTTTCCAGGAAAATTAATAAACTTGTCATACGACAATTATTTTTAAAAAGTGTTCTCAGAAACGAGCTATCATGCGTGAAGATTCATGGCTTTCAAGCCAAATGATCAATCTTATAGCCCCATTCATGGCATAGTTTGTTCAAATGATCTGATATTGTGCGCAAGGGTGCATCTTGGAATGGCAAACAATATTGCCTAAGGAAGTTTTCATTTTCTTTGGACGAAAAAATCATTTTCCATTTTTCGAGTGCCCAAAATGAGTTTTTTTTGTGAAGGACCTACCAAATATGTGTTGCAAAATTGGACCAAATAAATTTTCTAAAATACTAGGACATATTTAATTCATAATTGACCAAATGGTTGGGCATCAAAAGCTTTGATCCACCTCTGGTGAAAAAGACAAATTTCTGCCGATTCAGTAGGAAGCGGGTTAAATTTGAAATGCAGCTGCCTCATAGTTTGCTCTTTATTTTTTTTCAAAAATCATTTCTAGGTACATAAGTATCTATTTAATCAGAGAAACATCAAATTTGTTCCAAGATTCAACCACTAGCTAGGAACGGTCAAACCCGCCGTTTTGACCGCATTTTGGAACGGGCATAAAAAATTCAAAAAAAATCAAAAAATTGGAAACCTTCGCATTGTGTCATTATATGTGACCAAGTTTGCAGGAAAAATAATAAACTTGTAATACAACAATTATTTTGGAAAAGTGTTCTCAGAAACGAGCTATCATGCGTGAAGATTTATGGCTTTCAAGCCAAATGATCAATCTTATGGCCACATTCATGGCATAGTTTGTTCAAATGATCTCATATTGTGCACAAGGGTGCATCTTGGAATTCCAAACAATGTTGCCTAAGGGAGTTTACATTTTATTTTCACGGAATATTCATTTTCCATTTTTTGAGTGCCCGAAAAGAGTTTTTTTTGTGAAGGTCCTACCATATATTTGTTGCAAAATTTGACCAAATCAATTTTCTAAAATACTAGGCCATATTTAATGCACAATTGACAAAATGGTTGGGTGTCAAAAGTTTTGATCCACCTCTGGTGAAAAAGACAAATTTCCGCCGATTCAGTAGGAAGCGGGTCAAATTTGAACTGCTGCTGCCTTATAGTTTGCTCCTCATTTTTTCCAAAAATCATTTCTAGATACATAAGTATATATTTAATCAGAAATACATGGTTTGGTTGTGATATGTCCAGGTTTGGACGGTGGCCGAGGGCCCCAACTCCAGAGCGCGTAAACTCGCATGACCACCGCGTGGTCACCGCGTGACCGTGGCATTGCCCTGCGTTCTGGATGGCATAGGCATGTCTAGTGGGTTGGGAACTCCCCAGGTAGGTGCTAGGAAGAAAATGACAGCAGAAGAATCTAACGAGGAGACCGAACTATGCTCAAACATGAATTAGCAGCCAAGTGTTTGATTAGCGGTACGGGAGATGCACATGGCCAATGGGCGTGAGTTTTGGCTGAGGATGATCATCTACTAAGAAGACCGTCTTCACAAATTTTCAGCTCAAATGGAGGAGCTTAGGTGGCATTTTCTTTGCAACGTACCACACTGGACAAAAATATGAATGTTGAAGCTGGACTCAAATGAATGAATGGATTGATCTGAAATTTGGAGGAGGATGATAATTTGGGCATGTGAAGCCACTTTAAAATTTGCATACCATTTGGATACATAAAAATGGTACTTCCTTCACAGTGCTCTCCACTGAACAGAAAATTGGGAAAAATGCTGAGGGAAATTGGCTAGAATAAATGAGCTAAAATTTGGTGGAGGGAGGTTCTATGGGCAGGGTCATGTCGTGGTAAATTTTCAGCAATTATAAATTAACATAAAATATAGTTGCTTCACAAACTGAAAATATCACTAGAGACAAAGATTGGATGCTGAGCTCACATGTGTTGGTTGACGGGGCTCAAATTTTGTGGAGAGCTATGATTTGAGAATATAGAAGATGTGGCAAAAATTCAGCTCATTAGGATATGCCTAGCCAGTACTTCCCTCACAACAGTTCAAGCTGAACAAAAACTTTGGAAATTTGTCGTGGAAGATTTACCAGGCAAATGGAGCTGAATATTGTCATGAGGCGATGAATTGGACAGTAAAGAATGCCCAATTTTTTCGGAATTTTGGAACTAACAGAAATATAGGTTGCTTCACAACCTAGGGCAAAAATTGACCCATGGACATGACACACATGGGCAAAACTGATGAGTTGGCGCCTAGTCATAGCAATCCACCACAACTTACAAGGTTATGACCATCTATATTGGTCGTGATCAGCTAGAAATAAGGCAGCAGATCAGTGCTGTCTGCTTTATGACCATTTCGTGTAAGGAAATTACGACCTTTCTGGCCAAAATGGTCGTTATAGTTTATGGTTTGGAGCCCTCTGAACAGCTTACGACCAATTGGTCTCAAATGGTCGTAGATGTACGACCATTTCTTCCAGGGTCACTGACAGACGGTCATAAGTTGACATATTTCTTGTAGTGGATGTCATCAAGCTCGATGACGTGGCTGGCCTGCCCTCGGCAGACAAAGACACCACTCGTGGGGCAAGTCTGATAAATCGGAGAAGACCCACCTGTCGTGGTTTTGTCACGGCAGATGTCCTCGAAAAAAGGACTTAGTCATGAGGCCATCGCAGCTAGGTAGTAGCTTGAACAGGGGTTGATCAGAATCGAGAGACGCGAGTTTACCCAGGTTCGGCCCATCACGATGGAGGTAAAAGCCTACGTGCTGCTTGATTGAGTATTTCTTGAGATATCGATTACAAGGGTGCAACTTAGGCTAACATAGTATCTGAGAGCTTGTAACTTAGTCCTTTCCGTCCTGGGAGCCCCCTTTTATATAACAGGCGAGTCCCCCGTTACAATTGACTCTGGGTCATAGTACAACTTCTGTCTCAGTCTATTTCCTACTTCTCTAGTTCCTCACGTAAGGAAGATTCCTTCTGGCTTCCTTCTTGAGCCGGTCTTCCCAGACTCCGGGCTGTGAGCCAGCCTTCTCCTCAACCTATCTCCTGGGCCTTCAATCTTATAGCTCGTCACGGCCCAAATGGCCGGGTCATTTCTAAGCCGCCACATGACTCCCGGGTCATATCTCACGCCGGGTCATACCGTGGGGTTATATCCCCAACACCACCTGTATAACGTAAGCCACACTACTTTTGGCCGGGCTGGCCATTCTTTGTGCCAACTTTTTACTTTGCTTTCCTAGGGTTCTAAGGAGTTCTAAGTGGGTGTTGATCGTTCTCTTTGTTGCGACATTGAGCCTAAAACTTGATGAAAATTGATTAGGTGGTAGACAGAGCTCGTACGCACATTTGATTCTACTCGGAAGGGGTGATGCTTAGGGTTTGTGGGATATTAAAAAAACAAATGATTGTGTTGCGTTGAGCTAAGAATAGATGAACTATGTGCTTAGTTCGCTCGTATTGGATTGTGCATTAGCATAATTTTAGATATGCCGACTTGAATTAGAAATTTTTTTTTTGTTAAATCAGAAGTTTAATTTTACTACAGTATTGTGTTCAGTTCAACCCTATTCACCTTGATAATAGTGCATGGTGGTTTATCCAATGTGCTCAGCACAAATTTAGATTACGAATATGGTCCCGCGGAAACATTTGACTTCTGCAATAGTGAAAGTTTCTGCTATGCGTATAGTGAGAACATTCTGAATTGGTTGGTGTACCCTAAGGAAGAGTATAATCTGTTGTGGTGTCCTCACGACAGATATATGTGGGAAGGCATGTCATGAGCATTGATATAGTAGATATGCTGAATGCCATGCCAGCACATAGGCAGTTTACTCTACAAGTTGATCATAACTGGCATGTGATACGTCCATTTTGCATCATGTTTTCCTATTGTTTTAAATATATATATATATATACACACACACACACACACTTTTAGATGCAATTCTAATGCCTTTTCTCTCTTAAATTGCAAGAAAAATCATCTTGTCTTTCAAGTTGGTATGGCTTTTACCGATGTAACTTAGGTCAGCATTGACTTCATATTCTGTCAGGGAAAGGGTTGTGAGAAAGGTGAGGAATACTTAGAAATGTATGGAAGTAGTTTGTTCCACGGCTGGTTGACCATGGCTTTTAAAAGCAGATCAGGACAATAGAACCGGGGGGGGGGGGGGGGGGTTCTTAATAAATAGCTATGCCCCCGAGCAGACCTGCCTGAGGGTTTGGAGTGTGAGATGCATGACTCCTGCATTTCTTGTAGATATATTTGCGGTTGAGTTCAAAGCTAACCCAAACATGCCAATTAGGGCATTGCAAAAGAAGGCCATAAAGGAATTCAACATGTCTGATGGAAGCTAGGAAAGACAAAGGAATTGGCTTTAGAAGATTCATGGTGATCAGACACAACGGTTTCAGATGTTGTGGTATTATGGACATGAGCTAACAAGGTCAAACCTAGGGTCCACGTTCTTCCTTTCCACGTAGTTGGCGTCAGCCAAAGAAGATCCGGTACCAAGGGATCGCCTGCGTACTATATATTGGCCTTATGATGCTTGCAAAAGAGGTTGGTTAGTAGGTTGCAGCCTATCATATTCATTGATGCTTGCCACATGAAACAAAGTATAAGGGGAAGATATTCACAATAGTTGGCATTGATCCTAATGACTGCATTTTCCCAATAGCAATGACTTAGGCTAAAGTAGAGTGCATAGGTTCCTTGGAGTGGTTCCCGGCCACTCCGAAAGACGACCTGAACATCACCGACACTGCTCCTTACACAATAGTGAGTGCCAGGCAGAAAGTAAGTCATCCTGATCCGATTTGTGTTCCGTGCTTGATTTTTGTTCAGACTCTTGCTAATTGATCCTATGTGGGGCTTGATTAATGCACTACAACCAAAACTTTAATCATGCAGGATTCAGAGGTGAGACTTTGAAGAAGCAACTTTGGGCCATTGCAAGATCTGCCAACCGCCCCAAGTGGACATAAAACGGTGATAACATGTGGGTAGATTGTCTGGATGCTTACTACTAGCTTGAGAAGCATGATATTCACACATGGATCCAAAACAATTTTCAATAAATTCCCTAAATGTTATACGTTGCTAAACAATCTACCTGAGGTTTCAACACGTATGACAAGCTCTACAACTTATCATACCAGCTATCACACTTTATAACTACTCTCACTGATATAGCATAGGCATGATAGGTTCTCGCACTTATCCACTATCAGTCATATGAACTATGCCCAGAACCCTAACTTTTGGCATGTGGCTACATCTTAGACGCAAGGGAGCTGGCTGTTCTCTTAGCATGTTGGAAAGTATATTCCACAAGATTACGCAAAAACATGAAATCAAGCTAAGGGAATCAGTAGAAGCACCTGCTTGGCAAGGAAAAATCAACCTAAAAATTCTAAAGAATCTAGAAAAGAACATTAAGTATTCAGCAAACCTTGTAGAGCACTCCACACGCAAAGGACAGTTCCATGTTTTGTCCAACGAGATGACTTTATGTCATTGATATTCCGAAAAAGTGACAGAGCGTGAGGATCATCGCAAACCAGGACGGGACTGTGCACGCGTACAAGCTTTGCATCACGGACTTGGAGGTGACCAAAAAACTCTAGCTCAACACGCTTCAGCACAGACGTGGAGGCGTCTTTCAAGTCTAGGATATTTTTGCGGACATCAAGGTATGGACGATGGAACCGACTATCTGCTATACCACAAATTTTTCCCTCTATTTCGAGTATTGATTATACCATATATAGCATCAGCTAGCTAGAGATGCTCTAAGCCAAGAACTCGAATGCTGGATGTGCATGCTCCAGCACCGAACGACGGCTAGTGGCGCTCCAGAAATAAAACCCTGTCGGCACAGTTCTGGCAAGGTAAGCAAATCACACTCTACCTGGCATCAACACACTGGCGAACGGATGTTTTTGCCACGGACACATATGAATGGGAATGGTAGCATCTCCAATGTTGAGTAAGTTTGCTGCTGAGCTTTTCCCCTTTTTATTAGGGGACGTTTCCTGCTTAGCTAGTACTGCACTCCGGTGGATCCCACACCCACGTACGTACCGGAGCCATGCAGATGCTGAGTAAGCAAAAGGCATTTCAATTCCAAGGTCTCAACTTAATCCTTTATGCACCATGCATGATGCCGCCCAATCGTGGACCGATCCACCATCGCTCCTACCCAGCTACCTGCATGCTACAGATCGACTGTGCTGTGACCACGGTCTACACTTTTCTTAATTACCCAAACAAAAAGTGACATTTCTACTGAAACCATCATAACATACTGCTAATTTCTGATTACAGAAACCAACCCGATGCATACGCGTGAAAATAACAGTAATGGTGCACATTATTCATCCAGAACGGGAAGCATCTAGACAGAACAAATGCCCCAAGAGAAATTATCTGGACAAGAATTACCCTGGTAATAATTATTCAAAAGGACAGTTATACTCGATCACATGCGGTCCAAATAATATAAGTTGGTAATGCTGACCTGCAAAATAAATATATCAAATGCAAATGGTATCTTAGATTTTAGTGAACGACTGGAAATGTATGTAGATTCGGTATGAAGAACTATGGGCTGACTGCCACTGAAGCTTCTTCTTGACTGTTACCTGGGTAAGTAAGAGAGAAAAGCATGGATAATTAAGATAAGATAGCAGAGCATTATAGAAGATAAAATGATGTTCTCATATGCACCAATCTCCCATTACCCAATAACAAGTATGTGTACAGTTTACTTGATTCAATCTTGCCATATGACCTACTCTGTAATAGTGGCATCCTGTTTCCTGCAGAGAAGTATAGGGGAAATAAGACCACAGTTTAACAAACAAGCAATAAAGACGGTCGGATGAGCATACTCTTGGTATAAAAGAATAGCCTTGCGGACGTCCTCCAGGTTCTGTAGTACCTCTGGGTCGAACAATGCACCCTTAGAACAGGGTCATCACATAAATCAATAAATTAGTAAAACAATTTGCGTAAAGAAACAAATTGGAAGAAGACTTTGCAAGGCACAAATAAGAATATTTTTTAAAGCTTCAAATCCGTGACGCACCAGCTGGCTCAAATCTTCTCCCAGTTTTTCGATTTTGAGAAAACAGTATATAAAATACAGAACATATATACCACAATCATTTCCACTTTGCCGTGGAACCTGCAATTATTTAAGAACCATAAACAAAAATCATAATATTAAGAAGCACCAGTTTAGAGGATAATTCAGCAAAGTGTAAAAATAGACAGAGTTCCAGATGTAAACTTCACACCTCAGGAAACTCAAGCTGGACTTGATTTGTGAACTGCCCTATCTCTTCCCGCTCTTCTGTTTTTAAAATATCAATAATGAAGCTGCCACACAAGCAAGAATGGTTTAATAAATATAAGAGATTCAGAATAAGGTTGCCATTTATGGGCTATATATAGGTAATGTAAATGTATGAACAAACCAATTATGTGAACATAAATTGTGGCCTCGGTTTGCTTTTGACGTCCATTCCATGCAAAGTCTAAGTACATTGCCCCATGTGGTATATATCATTTTGGAGATACAAACACCATGGTAGGATACTATTATGGATAATAATCTAAAACAATACATTATTGTTTTGATATCTTGACTCGCGGACAGCATGCTATAGGGAAATACGTAAACATGTTATCAGATATATCATCATGTTCATATTTTTTTGGATGCTTAGAGATGGAGGAACTAAATGGGTCAAACCTGTTGATGACGGATGGCAACCTCTTTGGTTGTGTTGTTCTAAGTGAATCCAACAGTAGCATGCGTGGCCCCTTTGGAGTACCCAAGTAGTTTGTCTCGCCAAAATTACACAACACAAGGAGGCTCCAATGTCCCCTACATTTAGTCAAGGAAGTGAATATTCAGTATCATGCCAATCAAATAAGTGATTGTGCAAGATAAGAAAGCGAGCAACATACCAATAAACAATGGGGACAAATACATATCTTCTTGTGAATATTTTCTTAGCTTTTACGCATTTAAGGACTTTTGATTTATGTTTCCCAATTATGTACATATCAAACCACAATGAATCAAGGTACGCATAGTCACTCTTCTTTTCCGGATGTATGCCCATCCAAAGACCCCTACATAAACACAGTTGTAGTAACAAATTATAAAATAATATACTAATAGAAGTAAATTGGAAATTAATAATCTAAGAAAAAGGCAGGACATACTCCATGTACAATTCAAAAATTTCATCACCAAGCATCCCTTTACTTGTTTTATCCCTCACGTTATATGTACTATGATTTGAAATGTTTGGGGGAGGGAGGTGATCTTGAAAGGAGGAATTTGCTTCTCCGCCTTTACTCTTCTGGGGGTATCTGTCTTGGCACTCTACACACGGAAAAATAGAAATGACTTAGAGATAACGACACACACATACATAACAGGTTAAAACACATGTGCATAAAATTCATTTCTCTTTAAATTATTCATACTCGGTATAGGAAATCATCTAGATAAGTCACATATAGGGGTGAGCACAATACTAAAAAAATATACAACATGTAGCAAACTAGCAATAGCACAACTAACAACATGCGCTCACCTTGGTTGGTGTGGCGTGGCATGGTGGTACCTGGGATGAAAAGTTTACCTCCCATGATTGCTTTCTCCGTCTCCAGCTTCTCATTCTTCTTTTCTCTTTCTCCAGTTCCGCACGGAGACTTTCTACTTCTTCCTGCAATACCAGATGCTTGTATCGTAGTTCACAATATTTCTGTTCGAAAGAAAGGAGATAGCAGTTAGCAGTATAGTGACCGAGTGAAACTATAGATTGAAAGGAATCGACCAAAATTTCAAAGACAAAGAACGATCTAATAATTGTGAAAGGAATCGACCAAAAGTCTCGATGGCTACACCCAGTGGGTCCACTGATCATGCCCCCACTCGAAAAAACTTACCACATGCATCTCAGATGTTCTTATAACCCGAGTGAATCCATGAAATTAAGATATTGGCTCTAGATTTACAAAGACGGAAATAAAAATCATCCTAGATACTCTAACGAGTCGGGGGGGGGGGGGGGGGGGACCTAGTCGGTGCACTAACTGTGTCCCCGCTGGAAGAAAACATATCAGGCACTACTCGGATGACAAGTCAAAAAGTTGAACGTCCGAATGAAAATGTTCGGCACTTACTGTGGTACTTACTTGGATAGGAGCTTTCAGAACCTCACTTAAATCGAATGCATTCTTCAGCTTGGAGTTCATCAGCTCGACTTGAATCATGGCCCCTTTGCTAGCGCTAACCTCCTCATCCACTGGAGGACTGGCCAACGGATACAGTACACATGGAATAGTGGGAGGCGTTGCAGGCCGGCGCCGTATCTGCCAAGGGCACTTGGACTGGCTTGTACAATACTGGTCGGCGCGTGGACACTTGCATCCGACTAAATTTCCGGAATTTTTTGTACCATTTCATGATCGATGTCCATCACCACTTGATTTCGCCATGGACTAGGTGGATCAACGTCCATTTGAACTTGCTCTTCAGCATCCTCCACAGTAATCACTTCTTCAATGGCTACAACTACAAACAATGCAAAGCAACAGTTCATTAGTCCTTGCTCTGTCTTTTCTACTCGGATGATTATACAAGAAATAGAATACCTTTCGAAGTGACAACATCAACGTCAGTTTGTCCTTTGCCTTTGCACACGGTCTGCTTGATAGCTTGGCAGTTATGACTTGTAGAAGTGGTGACCCTGCATGAGAAAAATGATACATGATGGTTATAACATCCGAATAATCAAAGCAAGATTCAACTACTTATACTTACTTGGACACAAATGGCACCACATTCTTCGTCTTATAGCTAGGATGGGCTAGCAACATTAGCTGCTCAGAGGGCCTTGCGATATCTCCAGCTGACAAGTCGACAGAAGCCAAATCAGGTGCTATTGCAACATCATGTTAGGACAGTGCAGCAAAATTGTGAGCAGACAGGTTCATATCAGATATAGCCATGAGAGGTGTAGACGGAACTACAGCTAACCTACCAAATACCAATTATCGAACCATAACACACCAGTCCATACATGACCCGGAGACATCCATAGAGAAGATCACAAGGAACGACACTCACTAGTCACTAGTAACTATCGTGATGAGATGATTTTGCGCCCACCTTGGTTGTTGTGCCACAGCATGGTCGTGCCAGGGATGGAGAACCCTATGGTTTAACTACCTCATCACGGCACATATAGCTATAGGTAATGGCGAGTTGAAGCTGGGGGATTGTTGGAGGAGCAAGCCATGCATGTTGATGTCAAGGTTTTCTTTGTTTGTTTTGTCCCTCCTGCTAAATGTGATGTGGTTTGACATTTTTTGAAAATTTTAAATATATTTTGATTATTTTGTTGAAAAAGTGCTTCATGGAGCCCGTCCCTTTGCATCGCCACACTGTTGTCAGAAGCCTCTGCACACGGAACCATGCGAAAAAGGATGAATTTTTGTCTCTGAAAAAATGCTGATATTCGTCATTGCCCACTGTTTTACATAAAATAAAGAATGAAGAAGGTAATAAAGAACTACTCCAATGAAGCTTGACCCTGGATACAAGGAGTGAACGTTGTGAAGAATTTTATTGTGTTTTGCCTACTGACATAATTTTGATTCTCTTTCTTGGACCAAGAACAGACTTCACTCATCTGGCAGCATACTTATATTGCTCATAACTATTTGAATTCTTTTCTGCAATAAGGAAATGTCTCATAGCAGGAGAAGATATGCTGGTAGAGAATATGAACAGCCGACAGGTCTGAGCAGAATAATTTTCTTTTTGTGCTACAGTAACATAGGAAGCCGTGCCAGTCCATCTTGTTCAAATAACTAGGACCCGTAAGGCCTACAAGCAACTAGCGGGGGATAAGCACCACGGTAGACAGTAGTAGATCATAGAAATTTGAATGGTAACCAGGCCCGAATCCACATGGGAGCTGTACAATATCTGACGGTACTGAGCATAGGTTGGGTTGAACCATGGTGGTGAACTTCGGATAGAGATTTAGGAATTGGGTGCTGCAGACATTAATTGGCAGGAGACGATGGGTAGATAGAAGACCGAAGACGATGGATGAGGACCTATGTATAGAAGTATATATATTTTCTTTCCCATGATGTCTGTAGACGGATCCTGGATTGGAGCGCTCTAAAAAATACAGTAAAAACTTCTCCGCCTTTTGCAAGAAACTGAACAAAGAGCAAGAAACAATCTAAGCCGACAAGCAGATCAGCCTGAGGGGAAGGACAGGGGGAAAACCTTGGTCGCCGTCGTCCTTGTGGCTGCCGAGGTCGCCGATCAAATCCTGGCCGCAGCTGCTGTGGAGGAGCGGGGACGAGAACCCAGGCGGGGCGGTAGGGAGGAGAACCCTGGACTTGGCTTGCCTCGTCGCCAGGCAGACGGGCGATGGCGAGTTGAGGCTGGGGCGACGCAGTATTGGGTACGATCTGATTGGCGACGGCGAGCTGAGAGGATGCATCGTGGAGTATGATCTGATTGGCGACGCGAGTTGGAATTCAGAGTACTGGGGGGAAGACGACGACCTTCCTTTGGTGGAGCGTGGGGACGGTAAAGCTCCAGTCCATGCATAGCTGCCAGCCCCAGCAGTATGTGCTGCCAATTAATGAGCATCGATCCCTTCCAGATTTGCTGGCCAGTAGTAGGTGGCCGCGCGCGGGGAGGATGAGCGGAGGCTGTTTCAGTGGGATTTTTTTTAGAAAAATACACATCTGAGTTTTCAACATTTTAATCAGGCAAAAGATTTATTTTAAAATTCGAAAAAAATGCCATGCGCCAAGCCTGGGCATGATGATTCTAGGTCGGGCGTTTACAGACCCTGCCCAAAATTTGGCTCGGCGGTGGTATAAGCTCTCTCCGGCGCGCGACCGGGAGGCTAGTCCTAGCGCCGCCGCCGGGGCGCCCTCCTCCCATCCTTCCCTCCCTCATCGCCGCCAGGGGCCACGGCCGGCCAAAGCCTCGCCGGCTCATATGTAAATGTAAAAGGTAGAAAATGTTAATTGTGTACAAGAAAAATGTTAATCATATGTAAGAAAAATGTTCGTGGCAATAAAAAAAGCCCATATTTTAAAAAATGTAAGTCACATTTTATAAAATTTGAAATGTTTCAGAAATGTGTTCGTGTCATTTTCAGAAAATGTTTGTACATTATACATATTTTTTCCATAGTTCGAAAAATGTCATTATCATTTAAAAAAATCACATGTATTTGAAAAATATATTCAAAAGAAGTTTTGTAAAATGTTAAACATGTATACAATTATATTTTATATGTATACAAAAAATATACAATGTGTTGGAAAGCTCTCATTTAACGTATACATGTATACAAATATATTTTAAACTTTTAGATATAGCTCTTTCAATGGGTTGTATCTTTTCTTTGTATCTTGAAAAGCTCTCATTTAACCTATTTCTCAACATAGGCTTTCGCCCCGCCTTATATATAAAGCAACAACCGAAGAAAATACACGGTCAAATGATTCAGGATGGCGAGGTAGTCCTCTTACAAAACCGATTCCAGGATAGCTGACCGATGCAGAATGCACACGATTTGCTACCTAAAGAGAATACAGGAAAAACTGAACACAACACCACGCTATGGCATGGTACACCTAGTCTCCACGACAACACCCTTGGGAGGGAGAAGGACGCAATGCGTTGCCGCTGCCGAGTCCACTACGAACAAAGTTCTTCACCTGGAGCCTTGACATGAAAGCCGTCATCGGCACCAAGGCACAGAGCTTTCTCTCGGCAACTCACCCGTGCCACCACAAGATCTCCAGGACAAGCACGACGAGAACATAATTCTAGATCCATATCAGAGCATTAAACTTACGAGACAAAGAGCACGCCCGAGCCACCCACCGCTACACCTCCCGTCGCCCACACAACCCAGAAGGAGAGACAACACCCCCACGATGTTACTTGCCATAGAGCTAACTAGGCGTCGCCATCTGGGGTCACTGCCCCGGCATCCTATCTCAAGACATCGTACACCGTGCACTTCACAACACTCAACCATGCTAGGAAAAGAGCGGCACACCTTCTACTCTCTGCCTGGAAATAGCTACTGTGTCTGGGTAAGCTTCTGAAGGAAATATGCCCTAGAGGCAATAATAAAGTTATTGTTTATTTCCTTATTTCATGATAAATGTTTATTATTAATGCTAGAATTGTATTAACCGGAAACTTGATACATGTGTGAATACATAGACAAAACATAGTGTCACTAGTATGCCTCTACTTGACTAGCTCGTTGAATAAAAGATGGTTAAGTTTTCTAGCCATAGACATGAGTTGTCATTTGATTAACAGAATCACGTCATTAGAGAATGATGTGATTGACTTGACCCATCCATTAGCTTAGCACGATGATCGTTTAGTTTGTTGCTATTGCTTTCTTCATGACTTATACATGTTCCTATGACTATGACATTATGCAACTCCCGAATACCGGAGGAACACTTTGTGTGCTACCAAACGTCACAACGTAACTGGGTGATTATAAAAGTGCTCTACAGGTGTCTCCGAAGGTACTTGTTGAGTTGGCGTATTTCGAGATTAGGATTTGTCACTCCGATTGTCGCAGAGGTATCTCTGGGCCCTCTCGGTAATGCACATCACTATAAGCCTTGCAAGCAATGTGACTAATGAGTTAGTTGCGGGATGATGCATTACATAACGAGTAAAGAGACTTGCCGGTAACGAGATTGAACTAGGTATTGAGATACCGACGATCGAATATCGGGCAAGTAACATACCGATGACAAAGGGAACAACGTATGTTGTTATGCGGTTTGACCAATAAAGATCTTCGTAGAATATGTGGGAACCAATATGAGCATCCAGGTTCCTCTATTGGTTATTGACCGGAGACATGTCTCGCTCATGTCTACAAAGTTCTCGAACCCGTAGGGTCCGCACGCTTAAAGTTCGGTGACGATCGGTATTATGAGTTTATGTGTTTTGATGTACCGAAGGTAGTTCGGAGTCCCGGATGAGATCGGGGACATGAGGAGTAGTCTCGAAATGGTCGAGTCGTAAAGATCGATATATTGGACGGCTATATTCGGACATCGGAAAGGTTCTGAGTGGTTCGGGTATTTATCGGAGTACCGGAGAGTTACGGGAATTGGCCGGGGAGTATATGGGCCTTATTGGGCTTTAGGGGAAAGAGAGAGAGGCATGCCGCGCGCCCCCCTAGGACTAGTCCGAATTGGACTAGGGGGAGGGGATGCACCCCCTCCTTCCTTCTCTTCTCTTTTCCCTTTCCTTCTCTCCTACTCCTACTACTTGGAAGGGCTCCTAGTTCTACTAGGAAAGGGGGAATCCTACTCCCCGTGGGAGTAGGACTCCCCTAGGGCGCGCCATAGAGAGGGCCGGCCCTCCCCCTCCTCCACTCCTTTATATACGTGGAGAGGGGCACCCCTTGGAGACACAACAATTGATCTCTTGATCTGTTAGCCGTGTGCAGTGCCCCCCTCCACCATATTCCACCTCGGTCATAACGTACCGGTGCTTAGGCGAAGCCCTGCGTCGGTAGCAACATCATCACCGTCATCACGCCGTCATGATGACGGAACTCTTCCGTGAAGCTCTGCTGGATCGGAGTTCGCGGGACGTCATCGAGTTGAACGTGTGCTGAACTCGGAGGTGCCGTACGTTCGGTACTTGGATCGGTCGAATCATGAAGACGTACGACTAGATCAACCGCGTTGTGCTAACGCTTCCGCTTTCGGTCTACGAGGGTACGTGGACAACACTCTCCCCTCTCGTTGCTATGCATCACCATGATCTTGCGTATGCGTAGGAAATTTTTGAAATTACTACGTTCCCCAACAGTGGCATCCGAGCCAGGTTTATACGTAGATGTTATATGCACGAGTAGAACACAAGTGAGTTGTGGGCGATACAAGTCATACTGCTTACCAGCATGTCATACTTTGGTTCGGCGGTATTGTTGGATGAGGCGGCCCGGACCGACATTACGCGTACGCTTACGCGAGACTGGTTCTACCGACGTGCTTTGCACACCGGTGGCTAACGGGTGTCAGTTTCTTCAACTTTAGTTGAACCGAGTGTGACTACGCCCGGTCCTTTAGAAGGTTAAAACATCACTAACTTGACGAACTATCGTTGTGGTTTTGATGCGTAGGTAAGAACGGTTCTTGCTCAGCCCGTAGCAGCCATGTAAAACTTGCAACAACAAAGTAGAGGACGTCTAACTTGTTTTTGCAGGGCATGTTGTGATTTGAAATGGTCAAGGCATGATGTTATATTTTATTGTATGAGATGATCATGTTTTGTAACCGAGTTATCGGCAACTGGCAGGAGCCATATGGTTGTCGCTTTATTGTATGCAATGCAATCGCCCTGTAATTACTTTACTTTATCACTAAGCGGTAGCGATAGTCGTAGAAGCAATACTTGGCGAGACGACAACGATGCTACGATGGAGATCAAGGTGTCGCGCCGGTGACGATGGTGATCATGATGGTGCTTCGGAGATGGAGATCACAAGCACAAGATGATGATGATGGCCATATCATATCACTTATATTGATTGCATGTGATGTTTATCCTTTACGCATCTTATTTTGCTTTGATTGATGGTAGCATTATAAGATGATCTCTCACTAAATTTCAAGATAAAAGTGTTCTCCCTGAGTATGCACCGTTGCCAAAGTTCGTCGTGCCGAGACACCACGTGATGATCGGGTGTGATAAGCTCTACGTCCATCTACAACGGGTGCAAGCCAATTTTGCACACGCAGAATACTTAGGTTAAACTTGACGAGCCTAGCATATGCAGATATGGCCTCGGAACACAGAGACCGAAAGGTCGAGCGTGAATCATATAGTAGATATGATCAACATAGTGATGTTCACCATTGAAAACTACTCCATCTCACGTGATGATCAGAGATGGTTTAGTTGATTTGGATCACGTGATCACTTAGATGATCAGAGGGATGTCTATCTAAGTGAGAGTTCTTAAGTAATTTGATTAATTGAACTTTAATTTATCATGAACTTAGTCCTGGTAGTATTAGCATATCTATGTTGTAGATCAATAGCTCGCGTTTAGCTCCCCTGTTTTATTTTTAATATGTTCCTAAAGAAAACTAAGTTGAAAGATGATAGTAGCAATGATGCGGACTTGATCTGTGATCTGAGGATTTTCCTCATTGCTGCACAGAAGAATTATGTCCTTAATGCACCGCTAGGTGACAGAACTATTGCAGAAGCAGATGCAGACGTTATGAACGTTTTGACAAAAGCTCAGTATGATGACTACTTGATAGTTTAGTGCACTATGCTTTACGTCTTAGAACCGGGACTTCAAAAATGTTTTGAACGCCACGGAGCATATAAGATGTTCCAAGAGTTGAAATTGGTATTTCATACTCATGCCTGTGTCGAGAGGTATGAAACCTCTGACAGTACTTTGCCTACAAGATGGAGGAGAATAGCTCAACCAGTGAGCATGTGCTCAGATTATCTGGGTACTACAATTGCTTGAATCAAGTGGGAGTAAATCTTCCAGATAAGATAGTAATTGACAAAGTTCTCTAGTCATTATCACCAAGTTACTAGAACTTCGTGATGAACTATAATATGCAAGGGATGACGAAAACGATTCCCGAGCTCTTCGCGATGCTGAAATTGGTGAAGGTAGAAATCAAGAAGAAGCATCAAGTATTGATGGTTTACAAGACCACTAGTTTCAAGAAAAGGGCAAAGGGATAGAAGGGGAACTTTAAGAAGAATAGCAAGCAAGTTGCTGGTCAAGTGAAGAAGCCCAAGTCTGGACCTAAGCCTGAGACTGAGTGCTTCTACTGCAATGAAAATGGTCACTGGAAGTGGAACTGCCTTAGATACTTGGCGGATAAGAAGGATGACAAAGTGAACAAAAGTATATTTGATATACATGTTATTTATATGTACTTTACTAGTGTTTATAGCAAATCCTTAGTATTTGATACTAGTTCAGTTGCTAAGAGTAGTAACTCGAAACGGGAGTTGCAGAATGAACAGAAACTAGTTAAGGGTGAAGTGACGATGTGTGTTGGATGTAGTTCCAAGATTGATATGATCATCATCGCACAATCCCTATACTTTCGGGATTAGTGTTGAACCTAAATAAATGTTATTTGGTGTATTGCGTTGAGCATAAATATGATTTGATCATGTTTATTGCAATACGGTTATTCATTTAAATTAGAGAATAATTGTTGTTCTGTTTACATGAATAAAACCTTCTATGGTCATACACCCAATGAAAAATGGTTTATTGGATCTCGATCGTAGTGATACACTTATTCATAATATTGAAGCCAAAAGATGCAAAGTTAATAATAATAGTGCAACTTATTTGTGGCACTACCGTTTAGGTCATATTGGTATAAAGCGCATGAAGAAACTCCATGCTGATGGGCTTTTGGTATCACGTGATTATGAATCACTTGATGCTTGCGAACCATGCCTCATGGGCAAGATGACTAAAACTCCGTTCTCCGGAACAATGGACCAAGCAACTGACTTATTGAAAATAATACATACTGATGTATGCGGTCCGATGAGTGTTGAGGCTCGCGGCGGGTATCATTATTTTCTAGCCTTCACAGATGATTTGAGCAGATATGGGTATATCTACTTGATGAAACACAAGTCTGAAACATTTGAAAAGTTCAAAGAATTTCAGAGTGAAGTGGATAATCCTCGTAACAAGAAAATAAAAGTTTCGACGATATGATCGCAGAGGTAAAATATTTGAGTTACGAGTTTGGCCTTCAGTTAAAACAATGTGAAATAGTTTCACTACTCACGCCACCTAGAACAAAACAGTGTAATGGTGTGTCCGAACGTCGTAACCATACTTTATTAGATATGGTACGATCTATGATGTCTCTTACCGATCTACCACTATCGTTTGGGGTTATGCCTTAGAGACAGCTACATTCACGTTAAATAGGGCACCATCAAAATCCGTGGAGATGACACCGTATGAACTGTGGTTTGGCGAAAAACCTAAGCTGTCGTTTCTTAAAGTTTGGGACTGCAATGCTTATGTGAAAAAGTTTCAACATGATAAGCTCGAACCCAAATCGGAGAAGTAAATCTTCATAGGATATCCAAAAAGAAACAGTTGGGTACGCCTTCTATCACAGATCCGAAGGCAAGACATTCGTTGCTAAGAATGGGTCCTTTCTAGAGAAGGAGTTTCTCTCGAAAGAAGTGAGTGGGAGGAAAGTAGAGACTTGATGAGGTAACTGTACCTGTTCCCTTATTGGAAAGTAGTTCATCACAGAAATCTCTTCCTGTGACTCCTACACCAATTAGTGAGGAAGCTAATGATGATGATCATGAAACTTCAGATCAAGTTACTACCAAACCTCGTTGGTCAATCAGAATAAGATCCGCACCAGAGTTATGGCTTGTTCTGGAAGTCATGTTACTTGACCATAACGAACCGATGAACTATGAGGAAGCGATGATGAGCCCAGATTCTGCAAAATGGCTTGAGGCCATGAAATCTGAGATGGGATCCATGTATGAGAACAAAGTGTGAACTTTGGTTGACTTGCTCGATGATTGGCAAGCCATAGAAAATAAATGCATCTTCAAGAGGAAGACGGACGCTGATAGTAGTGTTACTATGTACAAAGCTAGACTTGTCGAAAAAGGTTTTTGACAAAGTTCAAGGTGTTGACTACGATGAGATTTTCTCACTCGTATCGATGCTTAAAGTCTGTCCGAATCATGTTAGAATTACCGCATTTTATGAAATCTGGCAAATGGATAACAAAACTGCAATCCTTAATGGATTTATTAAAGAAGAGTTGTATATAATGCAACCAGAAGGTTTTGTCAATCCTAAAGGTGCTAACAAAAATGTGCAAGCTCCAGCGATCCATCCGTGGACTGGTGCAAACATCTCGGAGTTGGAATATACGCTTTGACGAGATTAAAGCATATAGTTTTATACAGACTTGCGGTTAAGCCTGTATTTACAAGAAAGTGAGTGGGAGCACTACAGCCTTTCTGATAAGTATAAGTAAATGACATATTGTTGATCAGAAATGATGTAGAATTTTCTGGAAAGCATAAAGGAGTATTTGAAGGAGTTCTTCAAAGAAAGACCTTGGTGAAGCTGCTTACATATTGAGCATCAAGATCTATAAAGATAGATCAAGACGCTTGATAAGCTTTTCAATGAGTATGTACCTTGACAAGATTTTGAATTAGTTCAAAATGGAATAGTCAAAGAAGGAGTTCTTGCCTGTGTTACAGAGGTGCGAAGTTGAGTAAAGACTCAAAACCCGACCACAACAGAAAATAGAAAGAGAATGAAAAGTCATTCCCTATGCCTCAGTCATAGGTTCTATAAAGTATGCTATGTTGTGTACCAGACCTATTGTGTACCTCACCAAGAATTTGGCAAGAGGGTACAATAGTGATCTAGGGAGTAGATCACTGGACAGCTGTCAAAATTATCCTTAGTGAAATAAGAAAATATTTCTCAGTTATGGAGGTGATAAAGAGTTCGTCGTAAAGAGTTACATTGATGCAATCTTTAACATCGATCTGGATAACTCTAAGTCTCGATCTAGATATATATTGAAAGTGGGAGCTATTAGCTAGAGTAGCTTTGTACAGAGCATTGTATACATAGAAATTTGCAAAATTCTTACGGATCTGAATGTGACAGACCCGTTGACTAAAATTATCTCCCAAGCAAAACATGATCACAACTTAGTACTCTTTGGTTGTTAATCACATAGCGATGTGAACTAGATTGCTGAATCTAGTAAACCCTTTGGGTGTTGGTCACATGTCGATGTGATCTATGGGTGTTAGCCACATAAAGATGTGAACTATTGACTCTAGTGCAAGTGGGAGACTGAAGGAAATATGCCCTAGAGGCAATAATAAAGTTATTATTTATTTCCTTATTTCATGATAAATGTTTATTATTCATGCTAGAATTGTATTAACCGGAAACTTGATACATGTGTGAATACATAGACAAAACATAGTGTCACTAGTATGCTTCTACTTGACTAGCTCGTTGAATCAAAGATGGTTAAGTTTCCTAGCCATAGACATGAGTTGTCATTTGATTAACGGGATCACATCATTAGAGAATGATGTGATTGACTTGACCCATCCATTAGCTTAGCACGATAATCGTTTAGTTTGTTGCTATTCCTTTCTTCATGACTTATACATGTTCCTATGACTATGACATTATGCAACTCCCGAATACCGGAGGAACACTTTGTGTGCTACCAAACGTCACAACGTAACTGGGCGATTATAGAGGTGCTCTACAGGTGTCTCCGAAGGTACTTGTTGAGTTGGCGTATTTCGAGATTAGGATTTGTCACTCCGATTGTCGGAGAGGTATCTCTGAGCCCTCTCGGTTGTGCACATCACTATAAGCCTTGCAAGCAATGTGACTAATGAGTTAGTTGCGGGATGATGCATTACATAACGAGTAAAGAGACTTGCCGGTAACGAGATTGAACTAGGTATTGAGATACCGACGATCGAATCTCGGGCAAGTAACATACTGATGACAAAGGGAACAACGTATGTTGTTATGCGGTTTGACCGATAAAGATCTTCGTAGAATATGTGAGAACCAATATGAGCATCCTGGTTCCGCTATTTGTTATTGACCAGAGATGTGTCTCGGTCATGTCTACATAGTTCTCGAACCCGTAGGGTCCGCACGCTTAAAGTTCGGTGACGATCGGTATTATGAGTTTATGTGTTTTGATGTACCGAAGGTAGTTCGGAGTCCCAGATGAGATCGGGGACATGACGAGGAGTCTCAAAATGGTCGAGACGTAAAGATCAATATATTGGACGACTATATTCGGACATCGGAAAGGTTCTGAGTGGTTCGTGTATTTATCGGAGTACAGAAGAGATACGGGAATTCGCCACGGAGTATGTGGGCCTTATTGGGCTTTAGCGAAAAGAGAGAGAGGCAGGCCGCGCGCCCCCCCAAGGCCTAGTCCGAATTGGACTAGGGGGAGGGGTTGCACCCCCTCCTTCTCTTCTCTTCTTTCCATCTCTCCTACTCCTACTACTTGGAAGGGCTCCTAGTTCTACTAGGAAAGGGGGAATCCTACTCCCAGTGGGAGTAGGACTCCCCTAGGGCGCGCCATAGAGAGGGCCGGCCCTCCTCCTCCTCCACTCCTTTATATACGGGGAGAGGGGCACCCCTTGGAGACACAACAATTGATCTCTTGATCTCTTAGCCGTGTGCGGTGCCCCCCTCCACCATATTCCACCTCGGTCATATCGTAGCGGTGCTTAGGCGAAGCCCTGCGTCGGTAGCAACACCATCACCGTCCTCACGCCGTCGTGCTGGCGGAACTCTCCCGTGAAGCTCTGCAGGATCGGAGTTCGCGGGACGTCATCGAGCTGAACGTGTGCTGAACTCGGAGGTGCCGTACGTTCGGTACTTGGATCAGTCGAATCGTGAAGGCGTACGACTACATCAACCGCGTTGTGCTAACGCTTCCGCTTTCGGTCTACGAGGGTACGTGGACAATACTATCCCCTCTCGTTGCTATGCATCACCATGATCTTGCGTGTGCGTTGGAAATTTTTGAAATTACTACGTTCCCCAACAGCTTCTCCACCATAGGATGCGCCCATGGCTGCGTCCCCAGCCAATGCCGGTGGACAGCTGGGGAATGACTCCGTGACTGCCGACTGCTGTTGGTGAACAATCCCCAAGCCCTTGGTTAGGCGAGCTCGTAGAACGCCCATGTCTGTGGCCATCGGCGTTGATCCGCACGTTGACACAATGGTATTGCAACCCCCACCACCGACCACGAAACCCGCGAGAAGAGCACGAGCACCTCCCGTTAGCACCATCTGGACCAAACCCAACATCACCTACCCAGAGCACAAGCTCCGATCTGCCTCGGGCCTAGATCTAGTCCACTCGAGGACAATCCCTAGGTCGTAGCCACCTTGACGAGCACAAGACGCACGCCACCGACCTGTACCCTAGAGAAGGGAGGTCGCATCCGCAAGATGCACCCCGCCGCCGAATGCCAAATGTTGTGCTACGCCCACGCTGATGACCCATGCGACCCACGCGAGCTACCACCACTGCGCCGACCTGAAGCACCGGCGAGACCCAGCTGGAGCCAGCACCACCTGCCACCGGAGGGAAGCCCCAGCCAGCGTTCGCCACCGCTGCCAGTGGGGAGCCCCACGACACTCGAGACGCAGGTAGCCACATCCGGCCGCACCAGATCGAGCCACCATGGCCACAACGGGCATGCCACAATTTGTGCAAGGAAACATATTATAAAAGACTTTGCAAGGAACAAACAAGAATATTTTGTAAAGCTTCAAATCCGTGACGCACCAGCTGGCTCAAATCTTCTCCCAGTTTTTCGATTTTGAGAAAACAGTATATAAAATACAGAACTTATATACCACATCATTTCCACTTTGCTGTGGAACCTGCAATTATTTAAGAACCATAAACAAAAATCATAATATTAAGAAGCACCAACTTAGAGGATAATTCGGAAAAGGATAAAAAACAGACAGAGTTCCAGATGTAAACTTCACACCTCAGCAAACTCAAGCTGGACTTGATTTGTGAACTGCCCTATCTCTTCCCGCTCTTCTGTTTTTAAAATATCAATAATGAAGCTGGCACACAACCAACAATTAATCGGTTAATAAATCACTAGTAGAAAAAGGCCCATTTGTCCCGGTTCCAGAGGGCCTTTAGTCCCGGTTCCAGAGGGTAACACCAACCGGGACTAAAGGAAATTTTATGATTTTTTTAAATTTTTTAATTTTTTTTCCCGATTTTCAAATTTCTGAATTATTTTAAAATTTAATCTCTAATCACCCCTCATCACTGCTCAATTTAACTTCTAATCTCTAATCACTCCTCATAATTCCAAATCATCTAACCTACCGGCCGGTCACCCACACTCTCACTACTCCAGCCTGAGCACGCTTAACTTCCGCGTTCTATTCCCCCTCGTTTCCAAGTCTGCACTTGTTGTTTTCCTGACAATAGTAAGATGTCAATCCTATTAACCCTCAGGAGTTTAGCTTGAGCATGAAGTCACACGTTTCACTGTTTGGGTTTGAAACTATTATTCTAAAAAACAATAATTATTTAGTAACACTAATATTTCTTAAATAAGTAGTTTGACCATAGTTTGACCAGATTTGACCAAAATTCAAAAACTGAAATAATTATTGAGTAACACTAATATTCTTGAATAATTATTTATTAACACTAATACTTCTTGAATAAGTAGTTTGACCATAGTTTGACCAGATTTAACCAAAATTAAAAAAACTGAAATTTGAGCATATTTTTTCCCTTTTAGAATTTGAGGGTTCTAAAAATTTGCAAAAAGGCCTACGGCGGTCAAAATCGGATGCCGATTTTCGTGCTGAACATTTTGATATATTATACGTTTTTTTCCGACATCGTATGCATAAGTTATAGCCGTTTTACTTTTTCATAACACTTTTATGCAAAACAAGTCCAAATTAAAGTTTTTTAATTTTCATAACTAGTAGATGTAGTAACATAACTACATATCGAAGGATTATATTTTTTTGAAGTTTTTATCAATTTCTTCAGTTTTTTTCAAAACTGAAATGGCGATACAGAGGGGGGGGGGGGTAGAGTTTGAGACACGAACCACTTTAGTCCCAGTTTGAGACACGAACCGGGACTAAAGGGCATCGCACCCTTTAGTCCAGGTTCGTGTCTCAAACCGGGACTAAAGCCTTTAGCCGCTCAAACCGGGACTAATGCTCACATTAGTCCCGGTTCATAATGCAACCGAGACTAATGTGTATATAGAGCTGTGACCAAAGCCTTGTTTTCTACTAGTGAATATAGGAGATTCAGAATAAGTTTGCCATTTATGGGAAATAGATCAGGTAAACAACGTATTATGTGAACATAAATTGAGGCCTCGGTTGACTTTTGACATCCATTCCATGCAAACTCTAAGTACAATGCACCATGTGGTATTTATAATTTTGGACATACAAACAGCTTGGTAGGCTACTGTTATGGATAATAATCTAAAATAATACATAATTGTTTTGATATCTTGACTCGCATACAGCATGCTATAGGGAAATATGTAAACTTGTTATCAGACATATAATTGTGTTCATAATTATTTTGGGGTGCTTAAAGATGGAGGAATTAAATGGATCAATCCTGTTGATGACCGACAGCAACCTCTTTGGTTGTGTTGTTCTAAGTGAATCCAACAGTAGCATGCATGGCCCCTTTGGAGTACCCAAGTAGTTTGTCTCGCCAAATTACACAACACAAGGAGGCTCCAATGTCCCCTATATTAGTCAAGGATGTGAATATTCGGTATCATGCCAATCAAATAATTCATTGTGCTAGATAACAAAGAGAGCAACATACCAATAAACAACAGGGACAAATACATATCGTCTTGTGAATATTTTCTTAGCTTTTACCCATTTAAGGACTTTTGATTTACGTTTCGCAATGATGTACATATCAAACCTCAACGAATCAAGGTACACATAATCACTCTTCTTTTCCGGATCTATGCCCATCCAAAGATCCCTACATAGACAGTTGTAGTAACAATTTATAAAATAGCATAATAATAAAAATAAATTGGAAATTTATAATCTAAGAAATAGGCAGGAGATACGTCATGTACAATTCAAAATTTTCATCGTGAAGCATCCTTTTACTTGTTTTGTCCCCCGCGTTATATGTACTGCTACGATTTGAATTTTTGGGGGACGGTGGTGATCTTGAAAGGAGATATTTGCTTCTCCGCCTTTTCTCTTCTGGAGTACTTGTTTTGGCACTCTAAACATGGAAAAATAGAAATGACTTAGAGATAATGACACACACACATACATAACATGTTAAAACACATGTATTTAAAATCCATTTCTCTTCAAGTTTTTCATACTCGGTGTAGCAAATCATCTTCATAAGTCACATATATGGGTGAATATAAGACTAACATGATAAAAAAACACATAGCAAACTAGTAATAGCACAACTAACAACGTGCGGTCATGTTTTCCGCAGGTATGGTGGAAATACATAAAGAATTGTAAATCAAGTATTTGAAAGATAAACATTTTTCTACTTGGACAGAACGGTACAACAATGATTTGTAACCAATGAACTAATTTAGTACCGTTATCAGGATAGTATATTATGCACTGCATATAAACAAAAATAAATTTCGAAGAAGTTATTTTCTTCCGGCATAAACAATAGTTTCCAGGGTAGAAGAAATGCCTTCTTAATGAAGTTGCAGACTAGCAACCTTTTCGGTTACAACTTCCAAAGTTCGATTAGATAAACAGCCTAGAATGGGGTCGTCCTATGCACTAGGAAATGTATCCTATGAAACAACACAAAAACTTCATAAGCATATCCCATAGATTAATAATAAAGCAACCATTCTAGAATGCACTAACAAACATAAGCAGCATAGAAAACTAATAGTTCGTAATTGACCTGAAGAGTAAGACAACTTAAATTAAATAAGATCATGGAATTATTTGTAACCATCCCTTTAAGTTGACCTAAACATAGTTCAGGGAAATATGAAAACAACCCCTAAACCAATATTTTCAAAAGTAATATTACTTCAGATTACAACTAGCAAATCTTAGAAGCTGCCAAAAAAGGAGAAGAATTGTGTGTAGTGATTACATTGTTATAAACAATTATAACAACTAGATGATATACTGCGCGTTGCTGCGGAACTTGTTATGTGTTTCTGATGCTATAATAGGTATATGAATATTTGTGTAATTGGCGGTACATATTTGGTTTGCCAGATAGATTTAGGTGGTTGTGGGTATCCTCATCCCACAGCTAGGAATAGCCATTTTTCTGTTTGGCTAAGAGGATAATAAGTGGTTATAGGTAGCCAACTTTGTATTTGGTTGAAAGGATGAAATATGGATAATTTGTTGAGATTTACCTCTTCGCTATGAGATTGTGAGGTTACCACCCTTTGTAGATAAAATTACTGCTATGAACTACTCGAAATATTTTGCCACAGATTGCCATTATGCAACTGGTTTTTAACAATCACTTTGAGAGTGCCAAAAATAGCTCCATTACATAGATTAGACAAAGCTGTAGGATATAGTCACACATGCCCACTGAACCCATCGCACTCATTCAGAGTGGGATATTCCTCATAGAGAATTAACGGAGAGAAGTTAACAACAGAGAGGAGTGATAGAAATTTATGAAGAGAGAGACGAAATTAACAGAAAGAAAAATCAGTACAGTGCCCCTGCAATCAAAAAAGGGATTAATGGCCGGAGGAGTGGATGGATCATGCACCGATGCACGTACCGTTCATCTAGTTCTCGGGCTGCAAAATGGAACCGAGTGCGCTGCCACTTGAGCATGGCGTTGCTCCTGGGAACCCGTCTACTCCGAGGAACCCCACATCTAGTCTGCCGCCCCGGAGGTCCTCTCCCACACGCCGGCGTCCCTGCCCCGGCTCTGCGCCGTCTCCGCCGGCGGCGGCATGTCCACCACCACATCGCCGTCCACCAGCCTCTCCACCCTGCTGGACCCAGCCAGCACGCTGACTGATGAGAACATGTATTTAGGATAGGGTCACAGACCTGACCTAAATACCCTCCCAAGGACATCACTGTAAAGTCAGAAGCATTCGAGGGGTACCATCATCCACTCGACCAGGAACATTTTCACTCGGAGGAATCAAGGTCACTCGACCGTAACAAGAAACACTCGACGGACAGAAGACCTAAAGTCACTCTACACAGCAACGGTCGAGTATTAACTCCTAGACTTAATAGCCATTTATAACACTTTATTACGGACGTTACCTGTAACACTCCTTCTTGATGAACATTGAACTCCTTGTAACGTGGGCTGGCTGGGGTTCTGGCGCACTCTATATAAGCCACCCTCCTCCACTGGCACAAGGGTTCGCACCCCCTGTAACACACACGCATATAATCCAGTCGACCGCCTCCGGGCACCGAGACGTCGGGCTGTTACTTCCTCCGAGAAGGGCCTAAACTCGTAAAACTCGTGCGTACAACTTCTCCATAGCTGAGATCTTGCCTCTACATCCCTACCCCCTATTCTGCTGTCAGACTTAGAACCACGACAGTTGGCGCCCACCGTGGGGCAGGTGTCTTAGCGACTTGTTGGAGAAGTTGCAATTTTTCCGATCCCCATCAGCATGGTTTCAGGCGGAGGATTGGCCGAGGGCCGCGAGATCCGTCTCGGCGCGCTCGTGTTCGTCGCCGACGACTCCGCTTGGCTCCAAGAGCCTCCACTCGACGTCGAGGCGCTCCCCGTCCGAGGGGCAACGCACTTTCGCGTGTGCGTCCGCGGCGTCCTCCTGCGACAGCCGTCGACCCTGTATCGATCGGCTCCTGTGGCGTCTTCACTCCCTGCTGCCCGCCGGCGCAAGCGTTCCGGTCGGTCGAGGCTCCAGCGGTGGATGAGGCACGCGGTGGCTCGCCAGTCGGTCACCCCCCAAGTCGCGGCAATCGAGCCCGACGAAACTCTCTACGGCCTGTTCGACATGTCGACTGGCTCCGTCGAGACTGCATCCGAGTGCGACAGCAGTGACCCCGCGGCGGAAGTCTTGATGGTCAATGGACCTCGTAGTCCACCTGGCTTCCCCCGCGACGACGGTGGTGATGGCAGAGGCGATCCGTCGCGTGTCCACGAGGAGTACCGCCCCGAGCCCTTCTCTTCGCAGCAGAGGGAAGAGCTTCGCCGCCGTAATATGGATGCACTTCACACTCCAATCGTTGGAGAAACCCCCGAGGCCCGGGCCTTGGAGGAGGAGCGCTTGGCCAACTTGGCTGAACGCACTCGACTGGAGAACCTCCAGCACGCACTCGATGAGCGTGCTCGGCAGCGGGTTCCTGAGTCAAGTCGACGACAACTTTTTCCGCCTCCGACTCAGGTATATCGAACTCCGATCCTGAATCTCACAACTGCCGCCCGAATAGCAGAGTCGATTCAGCCTTTCCAGTCGGAGGCTGGTAGAGGTTTGATGCAGATCCGAGCTTTGCTCCGGGCGGCGGGGGAGCAAAACGCAGCAATGTCACAGTCTCGGAACAGGATTCATAGTAGATTTGTAATGGCAGACACAGTTCAGTCGGCTCATAGCCCAAGATCGCCTTCAAGGCGTGAGGGACGTGGAGACCGACAGGATCAGTACAGAAACCGTGAGCAGTATGATCGACGTCGAGTACCCACACCTCCCCCAAGGAGTGGGTCATACGCACCTCGGCAACACGATGACAGACGCCCTCACAGTGGTGGGCGAAGGATTCCAGTCGACCACCGGGAGCCGGGCTTTGACGCGAGATCCATTCCCGTTAAAGGTCTGGTTGATAGGAACAGGGCACACAAAGATGGCCACGATAGAGATTATCCGACGGACAGCAGAGTGCATGTTTCAGGTCCCGAGTGTTTCAGCAGAGCCATCAGAGCAGCAATGATTCCTCCCAACTTCAGGTTCGCGACTGGAGTCAGCAAGTTCACTGGTGATTCCAAGCGTGACACTTGGTTACAGGACTACCGAGTGGCTGTGCAGATTGGTGGTGGCAATGATGAAGTGGCCATGAAGCACCTTCCTCTGATGTTGGAGGGCTCGGCCATAGCATGGTTGAATCAGTTAGCACCCGGCAGTATTTATAGTTGGGAAGAACTTGCCCGAGTGTTTGTTAGAACATTTGAAGGTACATGCAAACGACCAGCAGGGCTAACAGAGCTACAATCTTGTGTGCAGAAGCCGAATGAAACCTTGAGGGATTATATCCAGAGATGGATCACGTTGCACCACACGGTGGAAAATGTGTCAGATCACCAAGCAGTTTGTGCCTTCAAGGAAGGTGTCAAGTATCAAGAGTTGAATCTGAAGTTCGGTCGGACCGGAGATATGTCTCTGAGTCTAATGATGGAGATTGCCACCAAGTATGCCAATGGTGAAGAGGAGGATCGGCTCCGGAGTGGCAAGCACAAAACAGTCGCCCACGAAACCGGAGGAGGGAACTCCAGTCGGAAGCAGAAGCGCAAAGCCGAGCCAGCTGCTCCTGGAGAAGCCTTAGCCGTGACTCAAGGAAAGTTCAAGGGGAATCCCAAAGGGCCATGGAACCCCAAGAAAATAAAAGATCAAGACGGAAATGATGTGTTGGATTTGCCATACCACATTCACACCAAAAAATATGAAGAGGGTAATCTCATTTACCCGAAGCATACCGACAGTGTCGGCTCCTAATCCAGCAACTCCGAGAGAAACAGCCCAAAGAAAAGGAAAAAGAGTCGGACAAAGTTGAGGATAAAGAGGAGGACGATGATGGTTACCCCCACGACAATTCCACTCTGATGATTTTTGCTGATGTTGAGAGCAAAAGTCGACTGAAAGTCATCAACAGAGAAGTGAACATGGTCGCTCCAGCGACACCCAGTTATTTGAAGTGGTCTCAGACTGCCATTACGTTCGACCAGTCCAATCACCCAGCGCACATAGCCACCCCTGGGAGGCAAGCATTGGTGGTCGACCCAATTGTTGAAGGCACTCGGTTGCCTAAGGTTCTGATGGATGGTGGCAGTGGCTTGAATATATTGTATGCAGAGACCTTGATGGGAATGGGCATTCCGATGTCCAGACTCAGTGAAAGCAGTATGAGTTTCCATGGGGTTATTCCTGGCAAGAAGGCTGAGTCACTCGGCCAGATCACCCTTGATGTGGTTTTCGGTGATTCCAAGAATTACCGCAAAGAAAAGTTGACATTTGAAGTCGTGGATTTCCAGAGTGCTTATCATGCTATACTGGGCAGACCAGCTTATGCACGTTTTATGGCTCGACCATGTTACGTCTACCTCAAATTGAAGATGCCTGGTCCTAGAGGAGTGATCACTATCTCTGGCAATCGGAAGAAGGCAGAAGAGTGCTTCCAGAAGGGCTCAAAGATCGCCAATGCACAAATGGCAGTAGTAGAATTGCAGGAGTATCAAAAGAATGCAGATCCGAGTGATTTGTTGCGAGCTAAGAAGCCTGCCACAGATTCTGCATTCCAGTCGTCTGGTGAAACGAAGCCGATTCAGATTCACCCGACCGACCCCAATGCTGCTCCGACTCACATTTCGACAACACTCGACTCCAAATAGGAAGAAGCGCTCATCCAGTTCCTCCCTGAGAACCGGGACATCTTTGCATGGAAACCTTCTGACATGCCGGGTGTTCCCAGGGGGCTAGCTGAGCACCGTTTGCGAGTTGACCCAAAAGTGAGACCAGTCAAAGAACATCTTCGACGGTCCGCCGTACAGAAGAGAAAAGCAATTGGTGAAGAAGTGGCTCGGCTCCTAGCAGCTGAGTTTATCCGAGAGATTTACCACTCCGAGTGGCTAGCCAATGTTGTCATGGTCCCCAAGAAGGACGACTCACTTCGCATGTGCATTGACTTCAAGCATATCAATCGGGCCTGCCCGAAAGATCACTTTCCTCTCCCCCGCATCGACCAAATAGTCGACTCGACTGCAGGGTATGAGCGCTTGTCCTTTTTGGATGCCTATTCCGGGTATCATCAGATCCGACTGTATGGACCCGATGAGATAAAAACAGCTTTCATCACTCCATTTGGGTGCTTCTGTTATGTCACCATGTCATTCGGCCACATTCATGAGGATGATTCAGAAGTGTTTACTCACTCAAATCAATCGGAATGTGGAAGCATACATGGATGACATTGTGGTCAAGTCACGTAAAGGTTCCGACCTGCTGGCTGACCTTGCTGAAACTTTTGCCAACCTCAGAAGGTATGATATCAAGCTTAATCCATCAAAGTGCACATTCAGAGTTCCGGGCGGAAAATTACTCGGCTTCCTCGTTTCCGAACAGGGAATCGGCGCTAACCCAGAGAAAGTTGGTGCCATTCTCCGAATGAAACACCCTGTGCATGTGCACGATGTCCAGAAGCTTACAGGTTGTTTGGCCGCCTTAAGTCGATACATTTCTCGCCTCGGTGAAAAGGCATTGGCTCTTTACCGACCGATGAAGAAGTCTGATAAGTGAGTGGACTCCTGAAGCTGATGCAGCATTTGCAGAGCCCAAAGCCCTGCTTTCCACCCAGCCGGTGCTTGCTGCCCCAATCAGCAAAGAGCCTTTACTTCTTTACATTGCAGCCACTGGACAAGTCGTCAGTACAGTACATACGGTCAAGCGGGAAGAAGAAGGAAAAGCCTGTAAAGTTCAGCGCCCAGTATATTGTGTTTCTGAAGTTTTGACTCCATCAAAGCAAAGATATCCACATTATCAGAAGCTTGTTTATGGAATCTATATGACCACGAAGAAGGTTGCACACTATTTCTCTGACCACTCCATTACAGTCGTCAGCGACGCTCCATTATCAGAGATTCTGAACAACAGAGATGCAACTGGTCGAGTGGCAAAGTGGGCGATTGAACTCCTTCCCTTGCATATCAAGTTTGAGGCAAAGAAAGCTATCAAATCCCAAGCAATAGCAGATTTCCTCGCCGAGTGGATCGAACAGAAACTGCCAACTCAAGTCCACTCGGAGCACTGGACCATGTTCTTTGATGGCTCCAAGATGCTGAATGGTTCCGGTGCTGGGGTGGTACTGGTATCCCCCCGAGGAGACAAGCTCAGATATGTTCTCCAGATTCACTTTGATTCCTGCAATAACGAAGCGGAATATGAAGCACTCCTATATGGGTTACGTATGGCCATCTCACTCGGCGTCCGTCGCCTCATGGTTTACGGCGACTTAGATTTGGTAGTCAATCAAGTGATGAAGGAGTGGGAAGTCAGAAGCCCTGCTATGACTGGTTACTGCAATGCGGTGAGGAAGTTGGAAAAGAAGTTTGAGGAGTTAGAGCTCCATCATATACCCCGACTGAAAAATCAACTAGTCGATGATTTGGCAAAGATAGGTTCCAAGAGAGAAGCCATTCCCAGAAAGGTGTTTTTGGAACACATTCATACACCTTCATTTCAAGAAGATCCTTTCACTGAAGAGCCCCCGCAGCCTAAGAGTGCTACAGATCCGACTGAAGTCGAGATCCCAGCCGTGGTCGACCTGATCATGGAGGTTTTAGTCATCACTCCCGACTTGACAGTGCCATATATTGCGTATATCCTTAGGAAGGAACTCCCAGAGGATGAAGAGGAGGCTCGACAGATCGTCCGTCGGTCCAAAGCCTTTACTGTGATAGGAGGACAGCTGTTCAGAGAAAGTGTGACTGGAGTCAGCCAGAAATTCATAACGCCAGAAGAAGGTCGAGTGATCCTCAACGATATCCACTCGGGGACCTGTGGCCACCATGCGTCCTCTCGGACCATTGTGGCCAAAGCATACCGAGCTGGATTTTATTGGCCACGGGCAAATGAAATGGCGAAAGATATAGTTGAAAAATGTGAAGGCTGCCAGTTTTACTCCAATATGTCCCACAAGCCTGCGTCAGCCCTGAAGACCATTCCACTCGTCTGGCCCTTTGCTGTTTGGGGATTGGATATGGTTGGACCGCTGAGGACTGGTAGGAGCGGCTTCACTCATGTGCTTGTAGCAGTCGACAAGTTTACCAAATGGATTGAAGCCAAGCCTATCAAGAATCTTGAAGCCAGTACTGCCGTCAGCTTCATCAGAGAGTTGACATTCAGATATGGGGTTCCGCACAACATCATCACTGACAACGGGTCAAACTTCGATTCTGATGAGTTCAGAGCCTTCTGCGCTTCCCAAGGCACACAAGTCGACTATGCTTCAGTCGCCCACCCCCAGTCGAATGGACAAGCAGAAAGAGCAAATGGCTTGATTCTCAAAAGACTGAAACCCCGACTGATGCGTGATCTCAAGCACGCAGCAGGTGCCTGGGTCGATGAACTTCCATCAGTTCTTTGGGGATTGAGGACAACTCCCAATCGGTCAATTGGCCGAACTCCATTCTTCTTGGTCTATGGAGCTGAAGCTGTCCTACCGAGTGACTTGCTTCACAATGCACCCCGAGTCGAGCTCTTCTCTGAAGATGAAGCAGAACAGGCCCGACAGGACGCAGTCGATCTCCTAGAGGAGGAACGAGAGATGGCCTTAATCCGGTCGACCATTTATCAGCAAGACTTGCGTCGATTCCACGCCAGAAACATGAGGGGCCGAGCCTTTCAAGAGGGAGACTTGGTTCTTCGAGTGGATCAGCAGAAACCACACAAGCTCGCCCCTGCTTGGGAAGGTCCCTTCATTGTCACCAGAGTTCTCCACAATGGAGCATACCATCTTTACAATGTCGAGCATCAGAAAGACGAGCCACGGGCTTGGAATGCGGAGCTGCTCTGCCCCTTTTATACTTAAGTACTCATTCGGATGAGATGTAATAAGAAATACCTTTGTAGTTTGTTTATCAAAGACAAGAGCTTTACCGTCTTCTTAAACGATTGTTGTTGCTTTTTTTTGCGTCTGAAATCCCCCAGTGGGTGGCTTAGCCGCGAATCCGTTTCGCCTAAGTTCGAAAAATCCTACCGAGTGATGAGCAAGCCTCTCACTCGGGGGCTTAGCCGCGAATCCGTTTCGCCTAAGTTTGAAAAATCCTACCGAGTGATGAGCAACCCTCCGACTCGGGGGCTTAGCTGCAGTCCAGTACTCGCCTAAGTTTGAAAAATCCTACCGAGTGGTGAGCAACCCTCCCACTCGGGGGCTTAGCTGCAGTCCAGTACTCGCCTAAGTTTGAAAAATCCTACCGAGTGGTGAGCAACCATCCCACTCGGGGGCTTGGCTGCAGTCCAGTACTCGCCTAAGTTTGAAAAATCCTACCGAGTGGTGAGCAACCCTCCCACTCGGGGGCTTAGCTGCAGTCCAGTACTCGCCTAAGTTTGAAAAATCCTACCGAGTGGTGAGCAACCCTCCCACTCGGGGCTTAGCTGCAGTCCAGTACTCGCCTAAGTTTGAAAAATCCTACCGAGTGGTGAGCAACCCTCCCACTCGAGGGCTTAGCTGCAGTCCAGTACTCTCCTAAGTTTGAAAAATCCTACCGAGTGGTGAGCAACCCTCCCACTCGGGGGCTTAGCTGCAGTCCAGTACTCGCCTATGTTTGAAAAATCCTACCGAATGGTGAGAAACCCTCCCACTCGGGGGCTTAGCTGCAGTCCAGTACTCGCCTAAGTTTGAAAAATCCTACCGAGTGGTGAGCAAGCCTCCCACTCGGGGGCTTAGCTGCAGTCCAGTACTCGCCTAAGTTTGAAAAATCCTACCGAGTGGTGAGCAACCCTCCCACTCGGGGGCTTAGCTGCAGTCCAGTACTCGCCTAAGTTTGAAAAATCCTACCGAGTGGTGAGCAACCGTCCCACTCGGGGGCTTGGCTGCAGTCCAGTACTCGCCTAAGTTTGAAAAATCTTACCGAGTGGTGAGCAACCCTCCCACTCGGGGGCTTAGCTGCAGTCCAGTACTCGCCTAAGTTTGAAAAATCCTACCGAGTGGTGAGCAACCCTTCCACTCGGGGGCTTAGCTGCAGTCCAGTACTCGCCTAAGTTTGAAAAATCCTACCGAGTGGTGAGCAACCCTCCCACTCGAGGGCTTAGCTGCAGTCCAGTACTCTCCTAAGTTTGAAAAATCCTACCGAGTGGTGAGCAACCCTCCCACTCGGGGGCTTAGCTGCAGTCCAGTACTCGCCTATGTTTGAAAAATCCTACCGAGTGGTGAGCAACCCTCCCACTCGGGGGCTTAGCTGCAGTCCAGTACTCGCCTAAGTTTGAAAAATCCTACCGAGTGGTGAGCAACCCTCCCACTCGGGGGCTTAGCTGCAGTCCAGTACTCGCCTAAGTTTGAAAAATCCTACCGAGTGGTGAGCAACCCTCCCACTCGGGGGCTTAGCTGCAGTCCAGTACTCGCCTAAGTTTGAAAAATCTTACCGAGTGATGAGCAACCCTCCCACTCGGGGGCTTAGCTGTAGTCCAGTACTCGCCTAAGCTCGAAACCCATCCCTATCCGCAAGGACGACGAGGTGCAGGTCGACTGAAACCTTCTCCTTTGGAGCTGCGTCACAAGTACAACGTACGCTCCATCCCTATCCCCAAGGACGACGAGGTGCAGGTCGACTGCAACCTTCTCCTTAGGGACTGCGTCACAAGTGCAACGTGCACTCCACCCTTATCTGCAAGGACGACGAGGTGCAAGTCGACTGGAGTATCCACCCCAGAGCTGCATCTCAAGCACAAAGATTATTCCGTGTGGAGAACAAATTCCACTCGAAGGCAAATGCGAGCATATTCAGAGATAAATCAAGTTCAGATAAATCCTAAAGTTCCAGACCACGGATCAAAGTACTCGGGCATTCAGCCCGAAGGAGTTTAACGATTACAAAATCACTCGGCATTCCGAGGCAAATTTAAGGCAGGGCATAAAAGTTTGTTCACTCCGCAGGAGGGGGACTGGCAGGCTCGACGAATTCGTCCAGGTCGATCCCGTCAGCAATCCGAGTGGCGGCAGCAATGAAAGTCTCCATGAAGGACTGGAAGTCGTGCCTCTTGGTGTTAGCAACTTTAATCGCTGCCAGCTTCTCTTCCCGAGCTTCTCGACAGTGGACGCGAACCAGAGATAGAGCCACATCAGCGCCGCACCGGGCAGAAGACTTCTTCCATTCTTGAATTCGACTGGGAACTTCATTGAGCCGAGCCATCATAGACTCAAGGTCATTATGAAGTGTTGCCATGGGCGAGAGAGCTGTGTCAATCCGCGACATCGTGACTTTCAGTCGGGCGAGATAATCAACAACACCAGTGATGCGGGATTCCAGTCGGAGCACATTCATGGCAGCTTCATCCTTCACTGGAGAGTTGATTAGGTCCAAGCTTGGTTTAATTCGCCCGGTCTCTTCCTCGAAGTCCCGACAAAACTCTGCATGCACAATTCAATGGTGAGTCAATGATCATATGTCGAGTCGACAAGAACAAACCAGTCGGATCAAAGAAAACACCTTCAAGTATGACGAACAACTTCTTAGCAAGGCTTCCCAGATAACTCTCCAAATCGTTCCTCCTGCGGGCAATACCTTCCATCTTCTCGTTCACATTTTCCTTGTCCTTCTTCAGGCGAGTCGCTTCCTTATTGGCTTCGTCAAGGGCAGTTTTCAGCTTGGAGTTTTCTTCCTCCAATTTGCCGACTGAAGCCAACTTCTGTTCAGCAAGCGCGGTTTTCTCATCAGCTTTTTTCTGCGCGGCCGCCAGATCTTGATCCTTTTTCGCCAGAGCTTGATTCAGTTTCTCTGAAATAAATAATGCTTGATTCAGAAAAAGCAGAATGAAATCCGGTTCAGGGATAACTCAGTCGACAGGTCTTCCTTACCAGCGGCGTCATCCTTGGCTTTCTGCAGTTCTGTCTTTGCCAGCTCCAGATCGAGGTTGAGTTGAATCTGCTGCTTCTCCAGGTCAGCAAAACGAGCTCCAAGATCACAAGATTTCCGCAACCAAAGAACAGGTCAGTCGACAGGTGAAAAGATTGGTTATTTCGGAGAGATAAAAGGGTAAAGCCAACAAATTGTAAGACTACTGCCGAATCAAACATCCAACAGTAGTCTCGGGGACTACACCTAGTGGGTGCACTTAGCGTGCCCCCACTGGTTCAATTTACACTCGACAAGGCCTATCCAGCACGAGTGCAAAAAAAAAGAGAGAAAGCAACAAACAGAGTCTTCAGACCATAGTCGACTGCCAGCAGTTGACCACAGTCTCGGCGACTACACCCAGTGGGTGCACTCAGCGTGCCCCCACTGGTTCAAAGTTCCACTCGGCATGGCCCGACCAGACCGAGTGAAGAAATTCAAATTCCAAGACTACAATCGATTGCCTGCAGTCCACCATAGTCTCGGGGACTACACCCAGTGGGTGCACTCAAGGTGCCCCCACTGGTTCAAAAATTCAATCGACGACAACATCGAATTCAACTCAAAGTACGAATTTGCTCAGTGACAAATCGAAACACCCAGTGGGTGTACAGATGCGAAGCGCAGACAGATGAAAAGATTCTTTGAAAGAAAGTTTTCAGGTACCATATCCTAACAGAACAAGCCAAAAGAGTCGGTAGGCAATCTGCTAACCTGGACGTTGCTCTGGAGAGCGGAGCTGGCATCATAAGCAGCTTGGCTGGCTTCCCGCACCATCCTCACCTTCTCCATCATAATGCCCGCCTGGCGTATAGCCTCTTTGGCAGCACCCACTTGGTCCTTTGGGACGTGATGTGTAGCAAAAAGTGAAGGTGGATCGGCGGGAACCTATGCAGCTGACGCGGAAGGCCGAAGGAGACGGAAGTCCGATTGGCATCGCCGGCGTCCTGAACTACCGGTTCCACCACCGGCGTCGACTGAAGCGTCTTGCCAGCGGACGTTTTCCTGTTTCTTCTCCCCAAGGGCCTCTGTGGTTCGTCCTCGTCGTCGTCGGGGAGGTTAATGACGTTGAGAGCTGTAAAAAGATCAGTCGCCAAAATTTCATCACCCGATTGGATATATCACAGTTCAATCGACAAAGCGAAGACAAAATCACGAAGATAGTACCCGGATTGGAGGTGACCGCATCTTCCATTTCCTCGTCCTCGTTTTTATAAGCAGAGGTCTCGGAGGTAGCGGCACTGCCAATGTCAAGATTCATTCGGTCAAACCAAGGGGAAAATAAACAGCACAGAGCGTCAAGTAAAAACGAAAGAAGGACACTCACGCAGAAGCAACAGGAACGTCAATTTTGATTCTCGGCAGCGCCTTCCGAGTCTTTTGCACTACAACCTTGGACTGCTTTGGAGCTTTTTCAGTTGGTGCCGGAGAGGATGTCCGAGGACGCTTTGACGACTGCCCGGTCTGAACGGTCGCCTTGTCACGGGCGCTCGCCGGGTCGTGAGTAAGTTTGCATCGCCTTTCCCTGCGGGGAGGAGAGTCGACCTCTTCTTCGTCACTCGGGTCATCGCTCTCCTCGTCCCCCTCTCCGTCGGAATGCCACTCGCCGCTTTCACCTCCGCTTGCCTCCCCCTCCGGGTCCTGCTCCTGCTCTCTGTTGGGCATCGAATACATTTCAGTAAGGGCCTAGAAGAAAACAAGCAAGACAAAGTCAGTCGGTGAAGCATAAACAGTTGCATGTTCAATCAAGATGGCACTCGGTAATTCAGAACCGGACCTTGTCTGGTTCATAGGATTGGTCAAGTGGAGGGATTCTCCTGGCTCCTCTGGGGTTATCCTTGTTGCCAGTGATACTCCTCAACCACTTCTCCACTGTATCCTCGTCGACTTCTTCTGGGTGCACCCGAGTGGAATCTTCAATGCCCGAGTACATCCACATCGGATGGTCGCGGGCTTGAAGTGGCTGAATGCGTCGTCTGAGAAAGACTTCCAGCAAATCCATTCCAGTTACACCCTCACGGATGAGATGGACCACTAGCTCAACCAGCACTTTCACCTCCGCTTTCTCCCCTGGAGTCACTTTCAAGGCGGAGGGCTTCTCTATGCGAGCCATAGAAAAAGGAGGAAGTCCAGTCGACTGACCTGGAGTCGGCTGGTCTTCGCAATAAAACCAGGTCGACTGCCACCCTCGTACCGACTCAGGAAGAATTATGGCTGGGAAAGAGCTCTTACCCCTCATCTGAATCCCAAGACCCCCACACATCTGGATCACCTGGGTCCTCTCGTCACTCGGGTTGGCCTTTTTGACCGACTGGGAGTGACACGTGAAAATGTGCTTGAAGAGACCCCAGTGTGGTCGACAACCCAAGAAATTTTCGCACAGAGACACGAAAGCAGCAAGGTACACGATGGTGTTGGGGGAAAAGTGATGAAGTTGTGCTCCAAAGAAATTCAAGAAAGCTCGGAAAAAGGGATGCGGAGGCAAAGAAAATCCACGGTCGATGTGAGTGGCGAGGAGGACGCACTCACCCTCCCGCGGTCTTGGTTCGGTCTCATCCTCCGGGAGCCGCACTGATCCGTGGGGAATCAGCCCCTCCTCCGCCAGATCGTCGAGGTCGTCCTAGCGGATCATCGACCGGATCCAGTCGCCCTGGATCCAGCCGCGCGGCAAACTGGACCGCGACGAGGATCCGCCCCGGCTGGACTTTTTCCCCTTCGCCTTCGCCGTCGCCTTCTTCGCATGCTCCAGAGCCACCGTCTTTTCTTTCCCCATCGCCGCGGACGGAGCTCGAACGATGCGGCAGCACTGGAGCGGGAGCAGGCGCAGTGGGGAAAACTGAGAAGGGAGAAGAAGAATGAGGACGCACTGTTCAAAAACCCCGGTCTGGCGCCTTATATGGAGTTGCTTCCGAGTGACTGACCTGTAGGCCCGGGCGATCTTATCAAATCCCGCAACAGTGGGCATGCGATACGTGGCAAAAAAGGCGGCGCGGGAATCGAGGCGGCCTTGCCTTATCCAGCCCGATTACTGCGGCCTCCTCCGCCCCGCGCTCTTCCCGAAATTCGAATCCCGCGAGATCCGCAGGCAGCAGAACAACTTGTCAGACGGAAGATCTCCTCCACATTAGCACTCGGACCTCTTCCAGCAAAAGTTCACTCGACAAAACCAGGAATGGATCAAGGCGACTGAAAAAGAAGTTGGTCTCACCACCTCGGTTCGTTGACCCAAAACAAGACATACCCGAAGCGCGAAAAATGAGTCGGAAGTATTTTCAACTTCTTCTCCACTCAAACCCTGATCCATTCGGGGGCTAATGATGAGGAAATGTACCTAGGGTAGGGTCACAGGCCTGACCTAAATACCCTCCCCAAGGACATCACTCTAAAGCCAGAAGCATTCGAGGGGTACCATCATCCACTCGACCAGGAAAATTTTCACTCGGAGGAATCAGGGTCACTCGACCGTAACAAGAAACACTCGACGGACAGAAGACCTAAAGTCACTCTACACGGCAACGGTCCAGCATTAACTCCTAGACATAATAGCCATTTATAACACTTTATTACGGGCGTTACCTGTAACGCTCCTTCTTGATGAACATTGAACTCCTTGTAACGTGGGCTGGCTGGGGTTATGGCGCACTCTATATAAGCCACCCTCCTCCACTGGCACAAGGGTTCGCACCCCCTATAACACACACGCATATAATCCAGTCGACCGCCTCCGGGCACCGAGACGTAGGGCTGTTACTTCCTCCGAGAAGGGCCTGAACTCGTAAAACTCGTGCGTACAACTTCTCCATAGCTGAGATCTTGCCTCTACATCCCTACCCCTATTCTACTGTCAGACTTAGAACCACGACACTGACCACCACCAGCACCACCACGGCCAACACGGAGATGCACGCGCGTCACCTCACCCCTACCCCGCTTCGGCACTCCTCCAAGTCGTCGAACGGGTCCAGCGGCGCGTACGCGTATGGCAGCGTCGTCTCGCCGGGACTAACGGCCCAGAACTCCATTGACAACGGTCTTAGAGATAAATAATATGAATCGATTCCGGCGTATCGATCGACGGGAGGACGGAATGGATAGGCATGGCTCGATCCCCCAGCAAGCGCGATTTATAGTCGGCGACTCACCTAGATCCGGTGCTGCCGCCCTCCATCGGCTGCTGATGTGTGCCCACGCTCCGTAGCCGCCGCAGTTGGTCTCGATAGGGGAGAGAGGAAGGGCACGCGCTAAGTTTTCTGTGAGGTGAAGGAACCGTCTGCGCCACCTGATTCCCTCGGGACGCCGCAACATCTCGATCTACGGACGCTGCTGGGGAGACGCCGGGTTTGAAGCAGACTACAGAAGTTGCCGTCGTCATAGCAGTATATAAGTACATCGAGGAGGAGATGTAAACAGAACTGTTTTGATTTCAAGATTTGAAGGCAAAGTCAGTGGAGACATATTGATTCACAGAAGATGAAGAGGGAGATGGAAACAATCATCAATGACTTTTGATCTATTTTTGTGGGTGGAGTTGCAGGAGACGAAGAGGGAATTGAAGAGATGACGTGCAGTAGAGCAAAAGAGGATGACGTGGACTTGCAGGAGAACAAAGGGTTAAAATTATTTGGGATCATATGTGACGTGGCGGCATGAGAGTGGTTGCTTATGTGGATAGCTTGCATGTCAAGAGAAATAAGATAGTGGGGATAAACTATTTAGGTATTATAGATTATAGATTCGATCAGAACACAACTTAGAGCTTTAATGCTAGGTGGTCTTTCTGCTTCCCTAGATGTGGCGCCGCTTGCAGAATAGAGACCTGACATATCTATGTATATATATAGTATACATACTGATCATAGCAAACTCATGCATTAAAATAACAATAAGTAGGCTCTATGCACTACAAGATTAATCTATGCAAGCACTAGATCAGCAACGGGAGTGAGTCGTCAACATGCAATCACCTGTGTTTATAGATATGAAGCACTAACTGAAAATGTATAAACCGCCAAAAAAGGTGCAATGGAGGCACTAATCTATTCAATAAGCTTATACATAAGTAACTCTATGACAACACTTAGTTTTGAGTGGGATAATATAAATGATATGAAAGATCTGATCAAGCCCTCTAAAAACCGAAGGGCATGCGATACCCCTATAATAATACAGTGAAATATGAGTGGTTAGTGAATATCCTAGGAAACCATGTCCATTTCCAAGAAGCAAACATGTAATACAATCAGGGATCATTTCGGACTTGACGAGGTATTTTGAAAGCTTCTCCGTTTGCACTTTGCAAGAAGTAGATCTAGCCTACCAAATATGGAACCAAAACACACCCATAGATGACTCAAAGAGATGAGGAACGACACTCACTAGTCACCACCATGATGAGAAGATTGTGCGCTCACCTTGATTATTGTGGCGTGCCATGGTGGTGTCAGGGATTAAATGTGTACCTCTCATAATAGCTTTCTCCTTCTCCAGCTTGTCGTTCTTCTTTTTCTCTTTCTCCAGTTCCGCACGAAGACTTTCTACTTCTTCCTGCAATGCCAAATGCTTGGATTCGAGTTCACAATATTTATGTTCGAAAGACATGAGATAGCAGTTAAGAATATAGTGACCGAGTGAAACTATGGATTCAAAGGATCGACCTAAATTTCAAAGAAAAAAAATGATGTAATAATATAGACTCTAAACTGATTGTCAAGAATCAGTCAGAGTACTGATCGTACACTGACCCCACTGAAAAAATGATCTAATAATATAGGCTACATCCATCCAGTGGGTGCACTGATAGTGCCCCACTAAAGAAATGTTACCACACAACACCGGGATGATCTTACAACCTGACTGAAGCCAGGAATATAAGATATTGGTTCTACATTTGTGAAGAAGGAAATAAACTAATCCTACAGACTCTAATCGATTGAAAGCAATCGATCATAGTGTCGGGGGCTGCACCAAATGAGTGCACTAAACGTTTCCCCACTGGACTCCTGGAAGAAAACATAGAGACGCTACTCGCATAGTCGCATGACAAGTCAAAAAGATGAGCGTCTGAATGAAAATGACCGGCACTTATTGTGGTACTTACTCGAATATGAGATTTCTGAACCTCACTTGAATTGAGTGCATCCTACAGCTTGGAATTCATCAGCTCGGCTTGAATCATGGCCTCTTTATTGGAGCTAACCTCATCCTCTGGAGTACTAGCCAACGGATCCAGTACATACGGTATAGTGGGAGGCGTTGCAGGTCGGGAACTGGTGCAGCAGGCAGCAGCCGTTAATTGGCAGGAGAGTGGAGAGAGCTAGATGTAGATCCTACCGACCACCGAACCTGGTCATCGACTTGGTCCTGGCCGCGGCTGCTGTGGCGGGGCGCGGAGGAGAACCTGGGCGGGGCGGCGGTAGGAAGAACGCTAGACGTCGATCGCCTCATCGCGAGGCAGACGGGCGATGGGGAGTTGAGGCTGGCGGGACTCATTATCGAGTATGATCTCATTGGCGACGGCGAGTTGGAGTTCAGACTGGGGGTGGGGGGGCGCATCTTCCAGGTTGCGTATGCTCTGACTTGTGTCGTCCTCGCCCACCTTCCTTTTGTGGAGCGCCAAGATGGAATCGCTGGCCAGCACTAAGTGCTCCCACTTAATGAGTATCCATTCCAGATATTTGCTTAACGAGGCACCACTGGTCTCAGGAGTCAGCCCGCAAAAAATAAAAAGAGAGATACAAAAAAAATATAAATTTAATTTTAAAAGTAGAAATTTGTTAATTGTGTATACGAAAAATGTAGTCACATGTATAAAAAATGTTTCTGACAATTAAAAAAAGTCATACATTTAAAAAATGTATGTGACATTCAAAAAGTGCTTATACAAATATAGAAAATTGTTCTTGTATTTAAAATGTATGCCACATTTAAAACAATGTTAAATGTGTGATGGAAGATGTTAATCTTGCATTTAAAATGTTTACTGTGTCTAAGAAAATGTTTGTGATGTATAAAAAATGTACAAATGTAAACGTAAAAGGTATAAAATGTTAATTGTGTACAAGAAAATGTTAATCATATGTAAGAAAAATGTTTGTGGCAATTAAAAAAAGTCCCATATTTCAAGAAAATGTACGTCACATTTTATAAAATTTGAAATGTTTCAAAAATGTGTTCGTGTCATTTTCAGAAAATGTTTGTAAATTATACACAAATCTTTTCATAGTTCCAAAAATGTCTTTATCATTTCAAAAATGTGTTAACATGTATTTGAAAAATATATTCAAAACATGTTTTGTAAAATGTTAAACATGTATACAATTATATTTTATATGTGTACCAAAAATACACAATAATGTGTTTTTTTTTTGCGGGGGATACACAATAATGTGTTGAAAAGCTCTCATTTAACGCATACATGTATACAAATACGTTTTATACTTTTAGATATACCTTTTCAATGGGTTGTATCTTTTCTTTGTATCTTGAAAAGCTCCCATTTAACGTATTTTTCAAAACGGGCTTTCGCCCCGCCTTATATATAAAGCAACAACCGAAGAAAATATACGATCAAATGATTCAGGATGGTGAGGTGATCCTTTTACAAAACCGATTCCAGGATAGTTGGCCGACGCAAAATGCATGCGATTGGGCTACCGAAAGAGAACACAGGAAGAAGTGAACAGAACGCCACGCTATGCCATGGTACACCAAGTCTCCATGGCAAAGCCCTCGAGAGGGAGAAGGACGCAATGCGTCGCCCCTGCCGAATCCACTGCGAATAAGGGTCTTCAACTGGAGCTTTGACACGGAAAGAAGAGAGAGGCACCCGCGGCCGATGCCGTCGTCGGCACCCGTGCCACCACCATATCTCTAGGACAAGCACGACGAGAACATAATCCTAGATCCATATCAGACCATTACCCCTGCGAGACAAAGAGCACGCCCGAGCTACCAGCCGCTACACCTCCCGTCGCCCACACGATCCAGAAGGAGAGACAACACCCGCGCGATTTTACTTGCCGTATAGCAAACTATGCGGACCGCATCTGGGGTCACTGCCCCATCATCCTGTTGTAAGACATCGTACACCGCACACTTCACATCACACTCAACCACAGTAGGAAGAGCAGAGGCACGCCATCTACTCTCTGCCTGGCATCAGCCACCGAGTCTGGGTAAGCGTCTCCACCATAGGATGCGCACATGGCTGCGTCCCCAGCCAATCCCGGTGGACAGCTGGGGAATGAATCTATGACAACCCACTGTTGTTGGTGAACAGGCCCCAAGGCCTGGCCTAAGCGAGCTCGCAGAACACCCATGATGTCGCCATCAGTGTCGATCCACACGCTGACACAATGGTATTGCGACCCACACCACCGACCACCACATCGACGAGAAGAGCACGAGCAGCTCCTGCTAGCACCATCTGGACCGAACCCAACATCACCTACCCATAGCACAAGCTTCGATCTACCTCGGGCCTAGATCTAGTCCACTCGAGGACAATCCCTAGGTTGTAGCCACCTTGACGAGCACAAGACGCACGCCACCGACCTGTACCCTAGAGAAGGGAGCTCGTATCCGCCACACGCACCCCCCTGCCGAATATCAAATGTTGTATTGCGTCCACGCCGACGACCCATGCAACCAACGCGAGCTACCACCACCGCGCCGACATGAAGCACCGGGGAGACCAAGCCGGAGCCAGCACCTGCCACCGGAGGGAAGCCCCAGCCAGCGACCACCACCACCGTCAGTGGGGAGCCCCACGACAATCGAGGCGCTGGTAGCTAGATCCGGCCGCACCAGATCGAGCCACCATGGCCACCACGGAAGTGGAACGGACAGCCCTCCACGCGTCCACCAGGAGTCACCGCGGGCGCGCGGCACGGGTGAGACCCAGTCACCGACGCCCGTGGCTGAGCCGCCACCTGCTGGAGATGCCCGCCCGTGATAGACCCACCAGCCGTGGGGAGAGGAGATCTCACCGTTGCCGACGACGACTTGGCTTGGCCCGGCTGAGGCAAGGAGAAGGGAGAGGAGGGGGCCCTTGCCGGCGGTTAGGGTTGGTCAGCCCTAGCCACCCGCGGGTGCGTGTGCGGGTGCGGGTGGGGTGACCAATCGTAGCTATTTGACTGACCCTCATTTAGCACAATCCATCATGTACTCATTTAATGTATTTTTTAGAGAAAAGTATGATTCGTTTTAGTTTTGATGCTAAGAGGTACGTCTACCTAAGGGCAATCCAGATGCAATATATCTTAGTGTAATATCTACAACAACCCTCATTTAATGTCTTTTTTGAGCGAAAAGTTAATAAAATAATACGATTACCAGTAGCAAAATTCAATACAAATAAAAACATCGAGGGAGAAAAAATGCCATAGCTTGCGTAAAACAGGAAAACAAGCCTACGCACAAAGCCTGTTATTGGACCGTCATCCAAACCGGTTAAGATTCTCATCCGACCGTCACCCAACCATTGCACCCATATGTCATATTCTCCCGCACTTCCGCAGCTTGCAGTAAGGACCACATACAAATCCATCATGTACTCTTAAAAATGACCTTAAAAATAGTGATCTTCATTCTGTTTAAAAAAGTTTCATTATAACAGTTTCACAAAGCCCAATGAAAAGAGCACGCCCCACCCGGATATGTCGACGGTGTCCCGGCTAGGGGGGGGGGGGTCTCACCATGTCGACTCTCGACCTAGTGGGTTGGTCTAAGGATCCCCTTTGTCAGTTTTGTCCTAAGCGGGCAGCCCATGACGATTCCAAGGAAGATCCAGAATACATGGCGCATACTCCAAGACGCCAGATTATTGGAGAACTCTATCACCACGTGCTTAGCCGACTACTATCATGTACTCTAGAACTCTCTGGTACATATATAAACTGAGGGGCCGAGCTCGTAGAAATAATACTTACCATTGTTCAAAGACATCTAGCTTAGGATCTCCTACGTCGAGATCTATCGGTTTTAAGTTCCATCAAGGGTGGCCCATACAGGTCCTGGTAGGTGATCATCGCAAATCGATAGGAGTGAAGATGAACGTTTAGAATGGTGTCAGCACAATATTTATGCTGGGCCAGATGTTCGTCTTCGGCAGTGTAACCCTCGTCTCCAACTCGGCTGGCCACCTCGGCCAGGTTGTATCCTTTGCTCCAGATCGGATCATGCGGCTTTGTAGCATGCAGTATACGGCGAATCTCCACAGAGAGGGGATCTTCTTGACTTAGTTTCGCACCAGGTCAAGGAATAACACGAGCTCCTTCCCTTGGCTCTGATGTAAGATCTGGCCGAGCAGGAGTGTGAGAATCTTGTTCTACGATCAGTGTCAGATCAGGACCCGAAGACACTTACCATGGTCTTGATGTCACATCAGACCTTGGCGGATATGAGAAGCCTTTGTCGTGAACCACCTCAGGTCGGATCATGAAGCCACTCTCCTCGGGGACGCTTTTAGATCCAACCCGATTAGAAGAAACTGAATATTTCATAAAATCTTACAAGGGGTAGCATAGGAATAGTTGGCAAACGTAGCCCGATTAGAAGATCTTCTTGACCAATGATGTAGATGTTGATCCTGATCCCGACTTCTAGCTCGTATGCCTTGGTCAATCTTCACCAGCAACGGCAAAACAAAAAAGTTTGATAATTTCATTTTTTATTAAAACCGGGAAATTGAAGTGCTCTTCCATTTAAAGGTTGGACTCAATTATGGTTGGCTGCTCTAGTACTGGAACTTCTAGCATCTCAAGGATCTCGATCCTTGCAAAGCAAGGAATGATCTTAACAAAATATAAGGTGGGATCAGACATTTGTTAGGATCATGCAAGAAGCCAATAGGGTATGAAATCATCTATTATTCCTACTAAGTGCAGGAAATCATCTCGAGACGTCACATATAGTGGTGAACATAAAACAAAAAATAAAATAGAACGTTGGCAACAATACAATAGCAACTCATGATCATGTACCGGTTAAAAAAAACACAAGGTAATGTTTCCAGCATGTATTGGAGATATATCAAGAATTGTAAATCAGACACTTACAATATCAGGAAGTTCTTTCTCATCCAGGTCTTGTTTTTTGTTTTAATCAAACAACTGTAATCACCTGACCAGCCTCAGTACCGCCAGTGCCGATCCTTGCTTTCGACTGAACACTAGTTCTACCTATAAGATCATAATTCGTAACTAGCAAATCTGAGAAGCTACTAAAATATAAGGACTAGACTTATTGATGGTGATGAAGCCCTCTTACAGTACATGACCAAATGATACAAGGTAGTGAGGAAGCCCTCTTACAAAAGAATAACCCAACATAACCGGACAACACAAATCACCCTTCAAACACCAAGTTGAAAAGCAAAACGACTACATTGCCGAAATACAACACAGGAAAGCCCGAAGAATCGACACGACTCGCACTAGGACAACTAAGCTCCACAATAATGCCCTCGGGAGGGAACACGACGCCGAGCGTCATCGCTTTCGAGTCCGAGGTGGGCAAGGGTTTTCATCCGGAACCCCGACATGAGGTGGAGAACCACGATAACATTCTAAGTAGGAGAGTGGCACCCGTAGGTGTCGCCGTCATCAGCAACAAAGTGCAGAGCTATCGCTCGGCAGCTCACCCATGCTAGCATAGGGCTCTGAGGACAACCGCGAATAGAACAAACCTCCAGATCTAGATTTGGGTGTCGCCACTCCATTAGAGGAGAACGAGCTTGAGCCTTCCATAGCTACACCGCTAACCGTCCACACGACCAAGTAACATAACCACCACCGCCACCATGATGCTCGCCGAAGAGCCTTCAATGTGGACCAACACCCGGGGCCACCGCCCCAGCCAAGGGCCTGATTCCATCCCACTTAAATCCTGCAGTCACAACATACCGAAGGGCAAGGCGGGAAGCTCACTCCTTCCCCATGCAGGGGCATCCCCCAAGCCCACGTCCGAGCCTCGACCATAGGCAAATCAGTACACCCCGCCCAACCCTGCCTTGGTGGGAAAAGGGCAAGCCCCTAGCATGGGGAAGGGGATGGAACAAACATGGGAGGTGGCCAGCCCTACGACCTCGGTCTGCGCAAATCCGATTAGGATTGGAGGGAAGCCTGACTCGGACGATGCCACAAACGGAGAGGGACGAAGGGGATGGCTGCCACAGAGCCATAGCAGCACCAAACAAGAAGGATCCCCGAGACAGCCATCCACAGGCGCCATCAACCACCAGCATCCGGTAACCAAACGATGAGGCATAGCGGTGGCCAGATCCACCACTAGCCGAGCTCGCACAAGAGCAGAACCAGCCCTCACCGCCACTGAACTCGCATCGTCCGCAGCTCACCGGAGATCAGATTTGGGAGGGCCTAGACCTAGTAGCCGCCACCACCCGGACAGCCCCCTCGCCAGCGGCTCGCCCCCACGCTGCCGCACCACACCTGCGCAGCCGCCGCCGCACCACAGACACGGTTTCGTCGTCACCCACGCCGCCGCGCACTGTGCTCCCACCGAGAAGAGAGGCCCCGTGCCACCCTAGACCCGTGTGCGAATGGGAGGAGGTCTCGCTGGCGCTAGTGCCTCATAGGCTTCACCTGACGGACGCCCTCCGACGGAGGCGAGACGAGGGGGAGGAAGGAGAAGGGCCTTGGCCGGCAGCGGCGCTAGGGTTTCGGTTTGTGCACGTGGGGTGCATTGCGGGAAGTGGAATGGCTTCGGTCAGCAGTTTACAAATGATTTCCCCCACTGTCTCCGATTTTAATTTCAGGCGAGAGGTATGAATTAAGAAAAATGAGAAGAGAGGGATTGGAACCCTCAGTAAACAAAAGTCTACATACCAGTTCCAGTGCTACGCCGTGAACGGCTCAGCCATCTCTCCTACATACTCATTATAGAAAATAAACTGAGTGTTCCTCCACATTACAAGCAAGTAAATGAGCCACGGAATTACTTTCCCGAAGATAACGATCAAATGTAATACTAGTAAAATTACAAGCTAAAAATGTACACTCTTCATATATAGCAGCAGTTGGACCAATTGAACATGGAGGCGTCTTTCAAGTCTAGGATTTTTTTGCGGACATCAAGCTATGGACGATGGAACCGACTATCTGCTATACCACGATTTATTTGCCCCTATTTCGAGGATTAATTATACCATATATAGCACCAGCTAGCTTGTTCGATAAAGAGCACCAGCTACCTAGAGATGCTCTAAGCCAAGAACTCGAATGCTAGATGTGCATGCTCCAGCACCGATCAACGGCTAGTGGCGCTCGAGAAATAAAACCTTGTCGGCACAGTTCTGGCAAGGTCACGCTCTTCCCGGCATCAGCGCCGGCACTGACAAACAGATGTTTTGGCAACGCACACATGTGAATGGGAATGGTAGCGTCTCCAATCTTCTGTAAGTTTGTTGTTGAGCTAGTACTTCACTTCGGTGTAATCCACACCCGCGTACGTACCGGAGCTATGCAGATGCCGATGAAGCAAAAGACATTTCAATTGCATGGTCTGAACTCAATCCTTTACGCACCATGCATGCTACAGACGGACTGTGCTGTGACCACGGTCTACTCTTTTCTTACCCAAACAAAATTTGATCTTTGTACTGAAACCATCATAACATACTCGTAATTTCCGATTGCAGAAACCAACTCGATGCATACGCGTGAAAATAACAGTAATGGTGCACGTTATCCATCAAGATTGGGAAGCATCAAGACAGAACAAATGGCCGAAGAGAAATTATCTGGACAAGAATTACCCCTGGTAATAATTATTCAAAAGGACAGTTATACTCGATCACATGTGATCCAGAAAATATAAGTTGGTAATGCTGAACTGCAAAATAAATATATCAAATGCACTAAATAAAATGGTATCTCAGATTTTATTGAACAAATGGAAACGTTTGCAGATTCGGTAGGAAGAACTATGGGCTGACTGCCACTGAAACTTCTCCTTGACTGTTTGTATAAACTGTATTGACAACATATCATCAACAATCTTCGAACTTCGTCCAAACTTGCCACCGTTGAAGATGAAACTATGGGTTTTTTCGTTAGATAAGGTATGTTGTTACCTGGGTAAGTAAGAGAGAAAAGCATGGATAATTAACATAAGAGAGCAGAGCATTATGGAAGATAAAATGATGTTATCATAAGCACCAATCTCCCATTACCCAATAAAAACTACTAGGTGTACAGTTTACTTGATGCAGTCTTGCCATATGACCTACTCTGTAATTGTGCCATGCTGTTTCCTGCAGAGAAGTATAGGGGAACTAAGATCACAGTTTAACAAACAAGAAATAAAGACGGTCGAATGAGCATACTCTTGGTACAAAAGAATAGCCTTGCGGATGTCCTCCAGGTTCTGTAGTACCTCTGGGTCGAACAAGGCACCCTTAGAACAGGGTCATCACATAAATCAACAAATTAGTAAAATGATTTGCGTAAAGAAACAAATTGGAAAAAGACTTTGCAAGGCAAAAACAAGAATGATGTGTAAAGTTTCAAATCCGTGACGCACCAGCTGGCTCAAATCTTCTCCCAGTTTCTTGATTTTGAGGAAACAGTATATAAAGTAAAGAACATATATACCACAATCACTTCCACTTTGCCGGGGAACCTGCCATTATTTAAGAATCGTAAACACAAAAATTATAATATTAAGAGGCACCAATTTAGACGATAATAATGGATAGGTTTTTCAGCAAAGGATTAAAATAGACAGAGTTCCAGATGTAAACTTCCCACCTCAGGAAACTCAAGATGGACTTGATTTGTGAACTGCCCTATGTCTTCCCGCTCTTCTGTTTTTAAAATATCAGTAATGAAGCTGGCACACAAGAAATAATAGGTTAATAACTAGCAGATTCAGAATAAGGTTGCCATTTATGGGCTACAGATCATGTAAATGTATAAACAACCAATTATGTTAACATAAATTGAGGCCTCGGTTGGCTTTTGATGTCCACTCCATGCAAAGGCTAAGTACAATGGACCATGTGGTATATATAATTTTGTACATACAAACACCTTGGTAGGCTACTATCATGGATAATAATATAAAATAATACATTATTGCTTTGATATCTTGACTCGTGTACAGCATGCATAGGGAAATATGTAAACACAACATGTTATCAATATCATCGTGTTTATAATTATTTTGGATGCTTAGAGATGGAGGAACTAAATGGATCAAACCTGTTGATGACCGACGGCAACCTCTTTGGTTGTGTTGTTCTAAGTGAATCCAACAGTAGCATGCGTGGCCCCTTTGGAGTACCCAAGTAGTTTGTGTCACCAAAATTACACAACACAAGGAGGCTCCAATGTCCCCTACATATAGTCAAGGAAGTGAGTATCCGGTATCATGCCAACCAAAGAAGTGATTGTGCAAGATAACAAAGCGAGCAACATACCAATAAACAATAGGGATAAATACATATCGTCTTGTGAATATTTTCTTAGCTTTTACCCATTTAAGGACTTTCGATTTATGTTTCCCAGTGATGTACATATCAAACCACAACGAATCAAGGTAAGCATAGTCACTCTTCTTTTCCGGATCTAACCCCGTCCAAAGATCCCTACATAAACAGTTATAGTAACAAATTAGAAAATAATATACTAATAAAAATAAATTGGAAATTCATAATTTAAGAAAAAGGCAGGACATACTCCATGTACAATTCGAAAATTTCATCATCAAGCATCCCTTTACTTGTTTTGTCCCTCAAGTTATATGTACTATGATTTGATTTTTTTGGGGGGAGGGAGGTGATCTTGAAAGGAGGTATTTGCTTGTCCGCCTTTGCTCTTCTGGGAGTATTTGTTTTGGCGCTCTACACATGTAAAAATAGAAATGACTTAGAGATGATGACACACACATACATAACATGTTAAAACACATGTACTTAAAATTCATGTCTTTCCGCTTCCCTAGATGTGGCACCACTTGTAGAATAGGGACCTGACAGATCTATGTATATATATACAATATACATACTGATTACAGGAAACACATGCATTAAAATAACAATAAAAAGGCTCTATGCACTACAAGGTTAATCTATGCAAGCACTAGATCTATGTATATATACAATATACATACTGATTACAGGAAACACATACATTAAAATAACCATAAAAATGCTCTATGCACTAAAAGGTTAATCTATGCAAGCACTAGATCAACAGTGGGAGCGAGTCATACAAGGTTAATCTATGCAAGCACTTGTAGAATACTGTGTTTATAGATATGAAACACTAACTAAAAATGTATAAACTGCCAAAACAAAGGTGAAATGGAGACACTAATCTATTCAATAAGCTTATACATAAGGAACTCTACGGTGACACTTGATTTTAAGTGGGATAATATAACCGTTCTTAAAAGATCTGATCAAGCCCTCTAAAAACCCAAGGGCATGCAATACGCTATAATAATACAATGAAGTCCATTTCCAAGAAGCAAACATGTAATACAATCAGGGATCATTTCGGACTTGAGGAGGTATTTTGAAAGCTTGTCCATTTGAAAGAAGTTGATCAAGCCTACCAAAGATCGAACCAAAACACACCCATAGGTAACCCGGAGAGATCCATAGAGAAGATCACGAGTCACCATCGTGATGAGAAGATTGTGCACTCACCTTGGTTATTGTGGCACGGCATGGTGCTGCCTGGGATGGCAAGTTTACCTCCCATGATAGCTTTCTCCTTCTCCAGCTTCTCGTTCTTCCTTTTCTCTTTCTCCAGTTTTGCACGGAGACTTTTGACTTCTGCCTGCAATGCTAGATGCTTGGATTCCAGTTCACAGGATTTCTGTTCAAAAGACAGGAGATGGCAGTTAGTAATATAGTGACAAAGAGAAACTTTGGATTCAAAGGGATCGACCAAAATTTCGAAGACAAAGAATGGTCTAATATTACAGACTCTAACTGATTGTCAACAATCAGCCGGAGTCTCATGGGTACACCCACTGCACTGATCGTGCCCCCACTGGAACAATCTTACCACATACAACTCAGATGATCTTATAACCCGAGTGAAGCCATGAATTGAAGATATTGGTTTTAGATTTGTGAAGACAGAAATAAACTAATCCTATAGACTCTAATCTTATTTCTATCAATCAATCGGAGTCTCGTGGGCTACTCCTAGTGACTGTGCTGAACGTGTCCCCACTGGATGAAAACATATCAGGCGCTAGTTGGATGACAAGTCAAAAAGTTGAACGTTCGAATGAAAATGATCGACACTTACTGTGGTACTTACTGGGTTATGAGCTTTCAGAACCTCACTTGAATTGGTTGCATCCTTCTGCTTGGAGCTCACCAGCTCGGCTGAAATCATGGCCTCTTTGCTGGCACTAACCTCATCCTCTCGAGTACTGGCCAACGGATACACTACATATGGAACAGTGGGAGGCTTTGCAGGTCGGGGCGCCGTAACCGCCAATGCACTCGGACTGGGCTGTACAATATCGGTCGGTGCTTGGACACTTGCATCCGACTGAATTTCCGGAAATTTTGGTACCATCTCATGATAGGTGTCCATCTCCACTGGATTTCGCCTTAGACCAGGTGGATCAATGTGCATTTGAACACGCTCTTCAGCATCCTCCACAGTAATAACTTCTTGAGTGGCTACAAACAATGCAAAGCAAGAGTTCATCAGTCCTTGGTCCTACTCGAATGATTGTACAAGAAATAGAATACCTTTCGAAGTGACAACAGCAGCGTCAGATTGTCCTTTGCCTTTGCTCGCGGTCTGCTCGGAAGCTTGGCTGTTATGACTTGTAGAAGTGGCAACCCTGCATCAGCAGAGGACATAAGATGGTAATAACATCCGAATGATCAAGGCAAGATTCAGCTACATATACTTACTTGGAGACAACGGCCACCGCATTATTTATGTTGCAGCTAGGCTGGGCTGGCAACAACAGCTGGTCAGAGGGCGTTGGGAGATCCCCAGCAGACAAGTCCACAGAAGCCAAATCAGGTCCTATTGCAACATCGCCGTGGGACACTGCAGCAATGTTGTTAACAGACAGGTTCATATATCAGATAAAGCCATGACAGAACTGCAGCTATCCAACCAAATACCAATTATCAAACGAATACACTAGTCACCATCGTGATCAGATACCCCTACATGACCGGGAGACATCCATAGAGAGATCACGAGGAACGACAATCACTAGTCACCATCGTGATGAGATGAATGTGCGCTCATCGTCGTGGGTGTAGCCATTAACTGGCAGGAGAATGGAGAATTCGGAATTGGGTGCAGCAGCCATTAATTGGCACGAGAGTGGAGAGAGCTAGACGTACAGATAGAGATAGATCCATCGAAGATCAAGCAGAGAATCATGACAAACGGATCAGCCAGACGCGAGGGGGGAAAATCGACCGGTTCATCAGCTCACCTTGGTCGACGTTATCCTTGTCGCCTCCGAGGCCGCCGACCAAGTCCTGGCCGCGGCTGCCGTGGAGGGGCGCGGTAGAGAACCCAGGCGGGCCGGCGGAAGAGAAACCAGGCGGGGCGGCGGTAGCGAGAACCTTGGACTTGGGTTGCCTCATCGCCCGGCAGACGGGCGACGGGAAGTTGAGGCCGGGGGGACGCAAAATTGAGTATGATCCCATTGGCGACGGCGAGTTAGGAATTCAGACTGGCTATGGACAAACAAAGACGACTTTCCTTTTTGTCTTGTGGAGCGCCAAGACGAAGACGAAGACTCTCCAGTCCATCTCTATCTAGTATCTCTATCCTTCCATCCCTGGCCAGCATTAAGTGCTGCCAATTAATGAGCATCATCTATAGCTGGGATTTTCTTAACGCCGCAGGCTGTAATGGAGCATGCATTAATCCATTCACGACGCGTAGTGGCCGCGCGCGGGGAGGATGAGGAAGCTGCGCGCGTTGGGCCGGGCTTGGGCACCACACGCAAAACATAAAAAGGGGAGGACGGTGGTGGACCGAGAGATTGGATTCTGGTTTAACCATAAATTGATTTGTTTAGTATTTTAAAATTCGAAAACATGTCTTTGATAAATGCAGTAGCCAACCACGGCAGCACAACGACATAATGGGCAGCCGGTCACGGCAGCACAACAACATCGTGTAGGAGCGCCGAAGCACCAAGGAGAGATCTAAAAGTGGAGCACGATCAGGATGTACAACGAAACCATGCCCCAGCGTAGTCTCGGCTGAGGCGACAGGGGCGGAAACCTAGCCCGTGCCGCCGGGCCACCTTCCCGCCCCCACTTTCCCCCTCGCCGTCGCCACAGGAGGCCGTCGGGCTAAGCCCGGGCGGAGGACAGCGGCGGCGGGGTCGACTTCCTCTCGTCAAGCCACGGGGGCTCGAGATGGGGAAGGTTTACCCCCTTCTTCTATGCCAGCTCGGGATCCATCGATGGCTTTAGTTGCATTGTCGGCGGGCCTCTAGGCTTCCTTCTCCGGCGTGGCGGCTACTTGGCAGCGTCTCTCGCGGGTGGCAGCCGTGGCAGCTTCGTCAACGGGCGCCTGGGCCTCGGCCCAGCTGCTCTTCTCCGACGGGTCGGGCCGGGGGCGTGCTGGTCTTTGCTGACTGGTGTTTGGCGCTGCAGTGGTGGGATGCTAGAAGTGGCCGGATCTGGCCCGTCGGTGTCTTCTTGTCCGGCGGGGAGGTGCGGTGGTTGGTGGCTCTCCGGTGCTGTTGGCGCTGTGGCTCTGCGAGAGGTGGGCGGGTCAGCGGAGGTGCAATGTGTGAGGGTGCTAATGGTGTTGGGTATCCTTCGGGCAAAAGCATGCCCGGTCTTGCTGGCCGGTGTTGTCGACATCTATGGGCATCGTTAACCTCCTTGGAGGCGTTGTTGTGGAGTCCCGCATCCTCTTGCACCCTCTAATCTTGCTCTTCGGGTGAAAGCTTAAGGCCTAGTTGGGTCAGGCGACGCCGTCGACATCGTGGCTTCCCTCTTGGGGGTGTCGCCTTGAAGAGCTTCCAATCCCGTATGCGCGCTCCATGGGCTGGACGCTCACGGCATTGCAGTCGGTAGGTGCCCGTCCGGCAATGCAGATGTTCACGCGGCTTCCTGTATGTTGGAACGATGGTGGCTTCGGGTGGAGTCAGATTTGGATGATGGTTCTTGGTAGTCGGTCTCTTCCGGCGTGTTCGAGGAATCACCGTGCCTCGCTTTGTCCTCCTAAATTTGGAGCTGCTGAGGAGGGGCCCTTGCGGTGACGATGACACGAGACAGGTGGTCGGTTATGGCGTTGGCTTGGCGCAAGCCCAATGCTTTTCTCATGCAATGCCCGTCAACAGAGTCGGAGCTTCCTGGTCGCCGCCGCGTGTGGCTGACAGTTTGGCATAGGCCCACACAGGCTTTGACGCTTGTTTGTGGTGAGGGCTTCTTCGGTGTTCTTTCATGGTGGAGTCGGAGTGGCGCCCACGAAGGCATGATGATGATGACGCCAGACTGTAACCTCGACGACGCTTTTCTCATCAATGGAGTGTGTGCGTTCTTGTGTGGGTGGCCATGTCACCCTGTGTTCCCTCTTTTTGCAGGCCTGTTGTAATGGTTTTCACCCTGTTTTCCATTAATTAACTAGGAAATTCTCTTCAACCTTTCTAATGAATCGGGGCCCTAAGCACTAGTAGAAAAAGGGCCATTTGTCCCGGTTCATAAGGCCCATCTGTCCCGGTTGGGGAACCGGGACTAAAGGGTCGTTACTAATGCCCTAGGCCTTTAGTCCCGGTTCTTATATCAACCGGGACAGATGGGCCTCCACGTGGCCGCTCCGGCGAGCCCAGGCAGGAGGGCCTTTGGTCCCGGTTGGTAGCACCAACCGGGACCAATAAGCTTCCACGCGTCAGCATTTCAGGGGCTGGTTTTTTTTTTGAAAGGAGGTGGTTTAGGGGTTTTGGGGGTTAATTTAGGTTGTTATAGGTAGCTAATAGAGAGATGTGTCCTCTCTTATCTCCGTGCTACTGCTACTGCTATGCCTAAACATGACTTAGATTGAAGTGAGGCAACATGTGGTGCATGTCGAAAGTAATACTAATCCTAACTTGATCAAGTTTGGATTGTACTACTTTCGACATGCACCACATGCATGTTGCCTTCACTTCAATCCAATCCATGTTCATTTCACCCACAGATATATAATAACTCTTCATGCTCGCATCATGCATCATCATAATAACAAGTCCTACTAATCATCATCATACAACTTCTACTCGTTATTAATAACAAGTCATACGATCATCATCCTGATAGTCATCGAACCAACCCTACTTAATTGTTCTTAGCACATGATCATCAGTATTATGCAGGACCTAAATACCCTATTTAAGGTAAATAGCATAAAACAATATAGACCCTGACTCTCCATTATGGAGAATGGAGATCATCCTGTCTCCAATTCTTGCGCGGCGCTTCCTTTTGCTTCCAAGAACCTCCTTACGACTGTCCATACATTTTTTCCATTCTCTGATTAGCATGTCTCCACTTCTTTTAGAAATCCGGTATGGACAGTTGAGATTCGTAGGATGACCTGGATATATGTTCAAAACACGAAGGCTGCCATTCTGATACATCAAATGAGGCACACAATCCTCTGGGATTCTCTGTTGAAAAACATAGTAATAACTTCATAGTTAGCAATGATGTACTAGTTTTAGAAGTATGCAAAAGATGCACGGATGTCGTAATAGTAAAAAAATCTTACCAGGGTATCTCCATGGTAGTTACCGTAGTTCAACACGTGCACTAGTGGCACGTATTGACCATAATGTTGAGGAGTTTGATTGTAGATATTGTAATTCTCAATATCATTACAAAATCCGACCAGATGATTTTTCTCCTAATAAGTTAATTCGGAGCCATCGGTGTAGTGGGTTTTGTCTACCATGTTCTGCACATTGTTTGAACAATCAAAATAAGCTGTCAATGGAAATAAGCTGTCAACTATTTTGAAAACAATATAAATTAGCTAATAACTATGTTTGAGAAACTCACATAGCGGTAGAATTGGAGGCGTATCAACAAGGACCCAAATGTCCATATTGTCTTGCTCGATTTCAGGATCACCAAGATCCATGGTGACAAGCATACCCTCATCAAAACCATACATCTTGCAAAGTGCTTCCCATTTTTTGCAACCAAAATGGGTTACGCTCTCAGAATTGTAGAGCTTTACTTCAAAATCCACACCATGATGGGTCCTTAGGTGAATTTTCTTTGTTTCGAAACTTTCATGGTCTTCAATACCCATCCTCTCCAAGACATAGCGTCTTGCATGGCATGGGATAAGCTAGTCGAATTGTAAAAGATAAAAAGTACACGTTGAAATATTTGAAGTCGTGCTTAATTATGAAAAAATAACACTTGTCGTCGTTGCGTACCGTTTCAACATCGAAGGTCTCCTCCAGCTTAATGCTAAAGCGCCGTTCTTCGTCTAGGTGAGGCCTGTCGCACTGACCTCGGTCGTCGTGGCACCATTCGCACTCCCCCGGGAGACTTTCGTCGTCCGAGTACGACATTTCCTATGTTCATAATTCAAATATTAAACATCTACAATTAAATATATGTACTAAAAACCTAAGTTAGATCATTATTATTCATCACGGGTTGACTATCGGTCTGTCGAGTCTTTTGTTGAAAACTCTCAGCTCACGTGGTGTATACATTCGACCGTTGGTGATGGTCGCTCCTCCTTTCATCCCCGAGTGCATTACACCAAAATGTCTAGGACACGGGAATGAAGGAGAAGTGACCCCCACGACAACAGTCGGGATTCTTCGTCCTCTCATATATATATGGTGGAACTCTCCCTCACTGATTCCTCTCTGACATTTGCGACCGTCGGTGATGGTAGCTCCTCCTTTCGTTCCCGAGTGCATTACACCAAATTGTCTAGCACACGGAAACGAAGGAGAAGCTACCCCACGACAACAGTCGGGATTCTTCGTCCTCTCATATATGGTGGAGACTCGACAGACTTAAAGTCAACCCGAAATATCGTTTAATTATCTTTCTAAAAGAAGATTTGGCTGGTCTCACTTCGAGGTCGGAGGGGGTCGGTGACGGGGACGACGGCGGGGATGATGGAGGGGCCGGGGGCTCCTAGATTTCTGCGAAAACAAAAACCCTATAAGCTATCAACTAATCATATGCATACGCCTTGCATAGTGCTCTCCAATTTTAGCATTCAAAGTAGGAGTAGTTTTCCAATTTGAGCATTCAATAAGCAAAATCAAATCGCAAAATAAAGTAGTATTCAAATTAGGATGCATTCAATTATAAGCAAAACTACATCATCTCCATGCGTCCGTACATCGTCGAATATTATCACTAATACACCTCGAATACTATCATACATATAGCATCGCCAGTACAGCTAGAACCGTAGCGCCCGACGGGTATCGGTGTGGGCGGTGGACACCCAAAGAGAAGGAACCATCACAGGATCGCTCCAGTGAGATCCCTGAAGAACCTGCCAGGTATTGTCGAACCTGCCCTCCAACGCAACCATGTAGCGACGGACGTGCTCGTCCTCCTCGCTGACACGGTGACGTACCACCTCCGCGGTGTCCGGAAGCCTCGGCACCGTCACTGGCCCATGCGACCGCCACCAAACAAGGATCGGGTCAACGACGGGCTGGCTCCTCACCAACCTACGCCCCCCGGAAGGTAGCACCTCCCAAAATCAGCCCGGCGGAGCCCAGTCCCGGACATGGCCCCTCTGATCAAGCTGGCCTCCTCCGCCGAGTCGACGACGAGGATGCGGGATAGGCATCGTCGAAGTCGATGCGGGAATAATTGCTTTAACTAAAAAAATAAACTAGTCCTATTAATTTCCTTGCTAAAAATAAACTAGTTTTGTTAAATCAACTAGTTCAACTACTAAGCACTTACTATAAATAGAATAAAGTAGTACTTACTAATTAAAAATAAACTAGTTTAACTAGTTCTATTATTTTTCTAACTAATTATATTAAACACTTTCTCTTCTTATTCTATGAACAAAATTACAACAGAAAAAAATCATAAAAATTCTATGAACAAAATTACAACAGAAAAAAATCATAAAAATTCTATGAAAAAATTGACATATTCTTTGCATATATATGAACACACAAACATTTGCATATTCAACAATAATACCACCAAAAAAATCTATGAACAGAAAAAAATTCTAACTTTTGCATATTATTCATTTATGAACAAATTACAACAACTCAATTAACTACACATCTAAACTACGCATCTAAATTAACTACACATCTAAATTAGGAAATTCATATATGGAGCTCACTGCGCAACGGGGCGGCCATCGACGAGGAGGCAGGGCACGGGGGCGACGGTGAGGGGCGCGGCGACGGCGACGGTGAGGGGCGCGGCGACGGCGACGGTGAGGGGCGCGGCGACGGGCGATGAGGAGGCAGGGGGCGGCGACGGCGACGGTGAGGGGCACGGCGACGGGCGGCGAGGAGGCAGGGGGGCGCGGGGCGGCGACGGCGTCTGGGCGGCGTGGGACGGCGTCGGAGGCAGGGTGACGACGGCAAGGCGCAGAGGGGCAGCCTGGCGGCGTCGTCGGGCGGGGAAGACGAACTGAATGAAAATTTTCACAAGTGCTAGTTATATAGACGAAGCATTGGTTCCGGTTCGTGACAGCAACCGGTACCAATGCCACACTTTAGTCCCGGTTGGTGCCACCAACCGGGACCAAAGGCGGCCTTTGGTCCCGGTTGGTGGCACCAACCGGGACTAAAGGGTGGCATTCGTACCGGTTAGTTCCACGAACCGGTACCAATGCACCCATTTAGTCCCGGTTAGTGCCACCAACCGGGACCAAAGGCCTTGTGCTGCTGCGCCCGCGTCGAATGTTTAGTCCCACCTCGCTAGTTGAGAGGGGCGCGCAGTGGTTTATAAGCCCCACTGCCGCACCCCTCTCGAGCTCCTCTCCATTGCAGGCTTACGTGCCTAATTGACACTGCTATGCCTGATGGGCCTACTCGGCCTTCTACTGGCCTGAATCCTGGCCCATGGGTTGGTTTTAGTCGTATTCAGGCAGTGGCGGGCCAGTAGGTGGCATATTTTTTATTTTTTCCCTATTTTTTGTTTTCTTTTTTGCTTTATTTATTTTGTTTTGTTTCTACTTACAACAAAAAACTTATTTATTTTATTTTATTTTGTTTCTAATTACTTATTTATTTCACTTTATGATAATTCTTTTTGCTTTATGTTATTAAAGTTTATTTTATTTTTTTATTTGGTTTCTACTTATATATTTTATTAAAGTTTATCTGTTTTAATCAAAACCAGATTTTGTTAATTTTTTTTGCTATTAAATTCTTCTTTGCTATTAATGTTTTGAACAAAAAATACTTTGTTAATATAAGTTGCATAAATTTTATTTAATTTTAGTTTCAAAAATACTAGAGGTTTGTATAAGTTTTTTAGTTGATCATAACAAATATTATAGTTTTATGCATTTTATTATTTTTCATGCATTTATTGCTTTTTTGAGCTAGAAGATCCGGAAATTGAAAAGCATTTCAAATGAACTCCGAAAAGGTTGAAAATTGGCATGCTATCATCATTTCACCCACATAGCATGTGCAAGTAAGTTGAGAGGGTTACGGCAAAAACTAGATGCACTTCGTGTACAAAACAGACAATCTCTTTCGAAGTATCAGGGTTTCGGACGAAAGCTCATCTGTTACAAAGGGATTTCATTTTTTTGAAGTTATTTGAACTCCATAGTTTTTCTGTGTTCAAAATGCACCATTCAAAGCCACATCATCAATTTTCAACCCTTTCTGACTTCATTTGTTATTTTCCATGCATTTACTGATTATTTTGAGCTATAAGACCATGAAATTCAAAAGCACTACAAATGAACTCTGAAAAGGTTGAAAGTTGGCATGGTATCATCATTTCACCCACATAGCATGTGCAAGAAAGTAGAGAGGGTTACGGCAAAAACTGGATGCACTTCGTGTACAAAACGGACAATCTGTTTCGAAGTATCAGGATTTCATACGGAAACTCGTCTGTTACAACAGGCATTTCAAATGAACTACGAAAAGGTTGAAAGTTGGCATGGTATCATCATAATAGTTGTGGAGAGAAAGTCTTCACTTTTTTTCGCTTGTGTGCTTTGCTTATTGCGCCGTAACCATGGATAATCTTCATCGTTTATCAGGATGCTTGGGTCAGCCTTGACTTTGAAGGGAGGAATTTCATGAAACTTTTCATAATCTTCAGACATGTCTGTCTTGCCCTCCACTCCCACGATGTCCCTTTTTCCTGAAAGAACTATGTGGCGCTTTGGCTCATCATATGATGTATTCGCTTCCTTATCTTTTCTTTTTCTCGGTTTGGTAGACATGTCCTTCACATAGATAACCTGTGCCACATCATTGGCTAGGACGAACGGTTCGTCAGTGTACCCAAGATTGTTCAGATCCACTGTTGTCATTCCGTACTGTGGGTCTACCTGTACCCCGCCTCCTGACAGATTGACCCATTTGCACTTAAACAAAGGGACCTTAAAATCATGTCCGTAGTCAAGTTCCCATATGTCCATTATGTAACCATAATATGTGTCCTTTCCCCTCTCGGTTGCTGCATCAAAGCGGACACCGCTGTTTTGGTTGGTGCTCTTTTGATCTTGGGCGATCGTGTAAAATGTATTCCCATTTATCTCGTATCCTTTGTAAGTCAATACAGTCGAAGATGGTCCCCTGGACAACGAGTACAGCTCATCACAAACAGTGTTGTCACCTCTGAGACGTGTTTCCAACCAACTGCTGAAAGTCCTGATGTGTTCACATGTAATCCAGTCGTCACACTGCTCCGGGTGTTTGGAGCGCAGACTGTTCTTGTGTTCATCGACATACGGGGTCACCAAGGTAGAGTTCTGTAGAACTGTGTAGTGTGCTTGAGACCAAGAATGCCCGTCCCTGCATATTATTGAGTCCGCTCCTAGCGTGCCTTTTCCAGTCAGTCTCCCATCATACCGCGATTTAGGGAGACCTATCTTCTTAAGGCCAGGAATGAAGTCAACACAAAACCCAATGACATCCTCTGTTTGATGGCCCATGGAGATGCTTCCTTCTGGCCTAGCACGGTTACGGACATATTTCTTTAGGACTCCCATGAACCTCTCAAAGGGGAACATATTGTGTAGAAATACGGGGCCCAGAATGACAATCTCGTCGACTAGATGAACTAGGACGTGCGTCATGATATTGAAGAAGGATGGTGGGAACACCAGCTCGAAACTGACAAGACATTGCGCCACATCACTCCTTAGCCTTGGTATGATTTCTGGATCGATCACCTTCTGAGAGATTGCATTGAGGAATGCACATAGCTTCACAATGGCTAATCGGACGTTTTCCGGTAGAAGCCCCCTCAATGCAACCGGAAGCAGTTGCGTCATAATCACGTGGCAGTCATGAGACTTTAGGTTCTGGAACTTTTTCTCTGGAATATTTATTATTCCCTTTATATTCGACGAGAAGCCAGTCGGGACCTTCATACTGAGCAGGCATTCAAAAAAGATTTCCTTCTCTTCTTTGGTAAGAGCGTAGCTGGCAGGACCTTCATACTGCTTTGGAGGCATGCCGTCTTTTTCGTGCAAACGTTGCAGGTCCTCCCGTGCCTCAGGTGTATCTTTTGTCTTCCCATACACGCCCAAGAAGCCTAACAGGTTCACGCAAAGGTTCTTCGTCACGTGCATCACGTCGATTGAAGAGCGTACCTCTAGCTCTTTCCAGTAGGGTAGGTCCCAAAATATAGATTTCTTCTTCCACATGGGTGCGCGTCCCTCAGCGTCATTCGGAACAGCTAGTCCGCCGGGACCCTTTCCAAATATTACGTGTAAATTAGAGACCATAGCAAGTACGTGATCACCGGTACGCATGGCGGGCTTCTTCCGGTGATCTGCCTCGCCTTTGAAATGCTTGCCTTTCTTTCGACATTGATGGTTGGTCGGGAGAAATCGACGATGGCCCAGGTACACATTCTTCCTGCATCTGTCCAGGTATATACTTTCGGTGTCAGCTAAACAGTGCGTGCATGCGTGGTATCCCTTGTTTGTCTGTCCTGAAAGGTTACTGAGAGCGGGCCAATCATTGATGGTCACGAACAGCAACGCCTTTAGGTCAAATTCTTCCCCCATGTGCTCATCCCACGCACGTACACCTGTTCCATTCCACAGCTGTAAGAGTTCTTCAACTAATGGCCTTAGGTACACATCAATGTCGTTGCCGGGTTGCTTAGGGCCTTGGATGAGAATTGGCATCATAATGAACTTCCGCTTCATGCACATCCAAGGAGGAAGGTTATACATACATAGAGTCACGGGCCAGGTGCTGTGATTGCTGCTCTGCTCCCCGAAAGGATTAATGCCATCCGCGCTTAAAGCAAACCATACGTTCCTTGGGTCACTTGCAAACTCAGCCCAGAACTTTCTCTCGATTTTTCTCCACTGCGACCCGTCAGCGGGTGCTCTCAACTTCCCGTCTTTCTTACGGTCCTCACTGTGCCATCGCATCAACTTGGCATGCTCTTTGTTTCTGAACAGTCGTTTCAACCGTGGTATTATAGGAGCATACCACATCACCTTCGCAGGAACCCTCTTCCTGCGGGGCTCGCCCTCAACATCACCAGGGTCATCTCGTCTGATCTTATACCGCAATGCACCGCATACCGGGCATGCGTTCAAATCCTTGTACGCACCGCGGTAGAGGATGCAGTCATTAGGGCATGCATGTATCTTCTCCACCTCCAATCCTAGAGGGCATACGACCTTCTTTGCTGCGTACGTACTATCGGGCAATTCGTTATCCTTTGGAAGCTTCTTCTTCAATATTTTCAGTAGCTTCTCAAATCCTTTGTCAGGCACAACATTCTCTGCCTTCCACTGCAGCAATTCCAGTACGGTACCGAGCTTTGTGTTGCCATCTTCGCAATTGGGGTACAACCCTTTTTTGTGATCCTCTAACATGCGATCGAACTTCAGCTTCTCCTTTTCACTTTCGCACTTTTCCCTTGCATCAACAATGACCCGGCGGAGATCATCATCGGGCACATCGTCTGGTTCCTCTGGATCTTCAGCTTCCTCTTGATCTTCAGCTTCCCCCGTTGCAGCATCACCGTATTCAGGGGGCACATAGTTGTCATCGTCCTCTTCTTCTTCGCTGTCTTCCATCATAACCCCTATTTCTCCGTGCTTCGTCCAAACATTATAGTGTGGCATGAAACCCTTATAAAGCAGGTGGGTGTGAAGGATTTTCTTGTCAGAGTAAGACCTCGTATTCCCACAATTAGGGCATGGACAACACATAAAACCATTCTGCTTGTTTGCCTCAGCCACTTCGAGAAAATTATGCACGCCCTTAATGTACTCAGAGGTGTGTCTGTCACCGTACATCCATTGCCGGTTCATCTGCATGCATTATATATAATTATGTGTGTCAAAAGTAAGAAAATTAGACAAGTATCTATCTAAAGTAAGATTTTTTTCTTTCAGAAAGAAGATAAGAACAAGAGGCTCACCACGGTGGTGCCGGCGACGAGATCGGCGCGGGCGATCGACGGCGGTGAAGACGAGGACGGGGCGTGACGGACCGCTAAACCTAGACAAATCTCGGAAAAAATGGAGCTCGGAGGTCGAGCTTCGAGAGGAGAAAGCTTAACTAGTGTGGCTCGGGCATTTCATCGAACACCTCACATGCATAAGAGGTGAGCTAGAGCACCCAAATGCCCTTCCTCGCCGGCCAGCAAAAAACAGAGCACTGTGGAGTGCTCTGCTCGCCGGCGATGGGGTATATATAGGCAACTCATTTGTCCCGGTTCGTGGCTGGAACCGGGACTAAAGGCCATCCTTCTGTCCCGGTTCCTGCCACGAACCGGGACCAATGGTTGTGGGCCAGGAGTGAGGCCCATTGGTCCCGGTTCGTGCCAAGAACCGGGACAAATGGGCCCATACGAACCGGGACCAATGCCCACGAGGCCCCGGCCGCCCCCCTGGGCTCACGAACCGGGACAAATGCCTCCATTGATCCCGGTTCGTGACAGAACCAAGACTAATGGTCTGGCCAGGCCCGAACGAAAGCCCCTTTTTCTACTAGTGAAGGGACCACGTTTCAAAAAAAAGTGGAGCTTGGTCCCATACGAAAGAAGGTGAATTGGGAGTAGCAAACTAGGACGTGGGTCGCGTTGAGTCGGAGATGCAATGAGACACGATGCTCTACCACTATGGTACTAGACGCTACATATGGAGATGAGAAGGAGCGATTAGGGGACAACATTCCCAATGTCACACCAACAACAACAACTGGGGTGCAGCGAAAATGAATTCATAGCATTGATATTACATGTATCTACGATGACACTCATAATGCATTATATGTTAAGCTATATCATATGCAACAAATGTACTTTTAGATATAGCTCTTTCAAAAGATTACATCTTATTGTTGAATCTAGAAAGACTCTCATTTAATGTATTTTGTGTGAGAAAAGTATGATTTGTGTTAGTTTTGATGCTAAGATTGACTGTTTATGACCAGTCTTTGTTTTGTGAAGAAAACATCGTATCCTACGTTAACATTACCTTTTGGTTTGTGGCTCACATATTTTTTTTTGTGGTTGGAAGAAGACTCCCTGTATGATGCGGAGCATCCTTCGGTCATCCCATGGACTCTACTTCGACTCATCAAGAACCATGTGGGCCTATGACAAGAGCTCGTGCAAAGGACATTGAAACCAAGGTGAACTCATTCCTCTACGAGATTGATATGGATATGGATGGAACTTGGATGCTACCGCACCAAAGGTCACTATATGTCATTAGGTATGAAGACAGCCTCCGCCAATCAGTTGAGGAGCACCCCCAAGGCCTAGTAGAAGGACCCCAAGGCCACAAGGAAGACAAGGTGACCATCAAGATGAGGGTTGCACCTCCTAGGCAACCTCGTGCGCATGGGCCTCCTAGACCCCGTGCCCAAGGGGTACCTAGAAACCTTCTCGAAGTGAATAGGAGCACCCCCGTGCGCATGGCCACCAGACCCCGTGTCCACGGGCCTCGCCGCGGTAGCACCCCGTGTGCACTGGCGTGTACCGTGCCCACGGGACCCCCATATGCACGGGCCTCACTTACCCCGTGCGCATGGCCCTCCAGATTTCGGCCGTGGATCTCCTATTTCGGCCACAACTCGTCCCTCTCATCCTCCCCTCTATATATTTCGAGCCTAGGACATGTTTTAGGGTTAGCAAAGTATTATGAGACATAGAGAGAGCTTTGCTCCTTGTATCACTCCTCTAGGAGATCAAGACCTCCTAGGAGAAGATCCCTAATGGATATCAAGACCCCTACAGGGGAAGGATCTCTATAGATCATCAATACCTCATCTCCTCTAGGATTTGAGAAGAACTTTACCATTTTTGCTTGTTTTCCTTGGATTGATCTTGTATACTTGTGGATCTCAACTTTGTTATTCTAGTAGATGTGTGATTGGATTTTGTTTGAGTGATTTCCTCTTTTGTGTTATTAGTGTTCATCCCTTTTTTTCCCTCCAAGTGTGAAACAATCTCCACTTAGGGTTCCACTCTACATCGCTATAAGCTTAGTAGTTTTCTCCTCTGATCCACCCATGTCAGTCTTTTGGCTATTGTGCTTGACAACTCCCTATGGTACCATGATTGTTTATGACCAGTCTTTGTTATCCATAAGACAGATAGAAACTACAAGTTGAACTAACAAGCTCTTGATGTTTTTGTTGCATCTACGGTGCAATATGTCTTAGTGTTGTATCTAAAACAACCTTCATTTAATGTCTACTAGCAAATATGCCCGTGCGTTGCAACGGGAGAAAAACTATTATATTATGCAGGTGTGTTAGATATTAAAAAAATCTAAATCAAATGCAGGATGAGATAAGGACTTTTAAAATGTCATTTCACAAACTATGTCTGAGTGATGTCATAAAAATTCATTTCAAAACTAAAAATATGATGGTCTCATCACGACTTGATTTCCTAACTCGCCACAACGAAATAATTTTTGGGTGAGAAAAATGCATTGATGGACCCTACCTGAGCTAGACTGGTGAATGATGTGTCTCGCCTTGACCTAGCTTAGCGGTGTTTATCATAATCAGTACTGTGATACTAGAATAAATGTAGCTGTTTATGGAGGCAAAATAGAAATTTAGTCATTTTATATAGCTTACAAAACCTAACCCATATAGCAGAATAAACATATCTACAAGACACGGAAATCATTTTTTACCCGATGCCCGACGCAAGGGACTAAATAAAATCATAAAATGACCTCTACAGATCCCCTAATAAAACCACTACGTAAGCGACGGTTCATTTTGTTCATTGTTTACAGACCATTTTTCAAAAATCATGAACATTTTCTATTTCATTAACATTTATTTGAAACTGTGAAAAAAAATTATAATATGCGAACAAGTTTTTGAAATTATGATCATTTTATGATTTTCTGGATGTTTTTGAATTCACAAATAGTTTATGATTTCTCAATATTTTTCTAAAACTCATAACTTGTTGAAATTTGGTTCTTTTGAAGATCCTGAATTAATTTAAAGATGAAAAAACTAAAACAGAAATAAGAAAGTAAAAAGCAAAAAATGAAATAGAAAACAGGGGTGCTATGACCTAAAAATGGGCCGGCCCATTACCGCGTGCGGGAGGAGGAGAGAAAAAAATGAGATAAAAGGGGGCAGAACCAGGGATCTAACCCCGGTCTCCCTTGAGGAGGGCGCAGGTCCTAGCCATTGCACTGCTCAGGTTCTCATGTCATGTAAGTGTATCAGTATATAAAAACAACGAACCCGGGCACGACATTGAAATAAAAATGAAACATTTTTTTCACTCATGTGTAGCATAGTGGGTAATTTATGACAACTTTGAGGGCAATCTCGGCGACTCTCTCTCTCTCAGACAAAGGGCTGAAATAAATCAAAACCTAATGTATGCTTCTTTTGCTAAATTTCAGATTGCTTCAAAGGAAAATATGAATACAGCTCCCTGTTTCTGAATGTAGTATAATAACATATCATCACCTTAATACAATACACAAACGCTAACCAAATAAATCTTTTGACTTTTCTTTTTCTGTAAATAGAAGAAAAAATCCTTTCTGTTCTGTAAACCAGGCCGACCCAATCCTTCTGCTTTTCTTTTATTTTTTTCACAGGCCCAACCACGCCGGCCCACCGACACCAGGCCCAGAGCCGTGACCCCCTTAACCCTAGACCAGCCTCACCTGCACGCTCTCTCTCTCTCTCTCTCCCTTTGATCCCCTCCCTCCTGCTCGATCCCCTCGCACCGCGCGCCAGCGGGAGAAGAGGCCGCGATGCGCCCGCGCAACCCCGCCGTCGCGCACCATTTGCCTCGCCGCCCCTCCGTCGCCCGGCCTCCTACCATCTCCGGCACCCCCAGCCTCATCGTCTCGGCCGCTTGCCATGACCGCCGCGGTGGAGCTCCCAGCCTCCGGCAGCCGTTGCTGCAGTCCGGCACCCCTGCTTCCTCACACGTCGACCCCTCTCTTTCGGGAGAATCTCTCTCTCTAATCTCCCCTTCTCCTTCTTCTTTCTCTCTCTCATCTCTGTTTTCTCCAGGGAAGGGAGTCACCACATGGAACACAACCAGAAACGCCCAGGGAAAACATTTGTATGACCTCCGGTGTTGCTTGATGATTCCTGAAGTTTATTCTCAGATGTACTCCGGGACTTATACACCGGGACGGAGGGAGTAGCAAAATTCAGTACAAATCTAGAATTTTTTACCAGAAGGACAACCTGCCGAGTGGTATTCGGAGAAAAGACCAGCTCCAGACGCAATAGTCAGAACTACGGTGGCAGCACGTGCGCCAGCCGACTCGTCGCGCCTGCTGCAACGGGTGGAAGCGGCAGCCCCTGCCGCCGCGGAGGAATGCGGCATGTGACCGGTAACAGGAATCTAAGGATGCGCCTGAGCCGCGACGGAACGGGGCCACGCTGGTGGGCCCATTCGCCACCACCCCAGGCGGCCAGCACTGTTGCTGCAGCGTGTGATGCAACAACACCGCGGGCCATCGGTTGGTGCCTTTGGACTCGTTGTGCTAACAGTTCTCATGTGGCTCTGGAATCTGCGTTGGTTTCTTTATATGAGGCAGCTAGTGCCTCATTTTGCTTCGCTGCCAGCTCACTCCTCTTCTCTCTGCGCTCGAAGTGACCTATCACTGACTGCGATTTTGATCTATTTCAAGGCCGGTTTAGAAGATGTTGAATTTGAAGAAAAAATATATCAAGGTGTGGGCTACCGATGCTGGTGTCTTGCTGATTTTCACCATGGTGCTGGTGTGGCTGTTGTGTCTAGGCGTCTGGCCTTTGTGGCTTACGCTAGGCTATTCCCTATCTTATGTTTGCCTGTATCACTTGTAGGCTGTTAGCTGTTCTAGTACATTGTATCTTTGCCGCTTTCTGCTTTCTTCTTGCGTATCTGTTTGATGTAATACTGACCGGTTGATGGCTTCGTTAATTCAAAGTCAGGCGAGGCTTGAGCCCTATCTCGGGTTCGGCTTAGTCTTTTCTCTAAACTAGTACATTGTATCAATCCATTTTTGTTGGTTTCATTCACATGTATGCTACATTTGGTCTATCAGATTAGTGCCTAAATAAGTATGCTCTGTTCTTTTTGTACTAGTTGAGCACAATCATTTGAAGCATTTTGACTAGGATTTTTTAGAGAAGCGAACTAAGAAGTTGAACATGGCCATAAAAGCTACAGTAGTATCCAGAGATTGGATCTGGCAGGAGGAGCACAAAATCGTCGTCGGTGCCGTGACTGGATGGATGCCATGATCTCACGAAGTGCAATCATGCCATCAATCATGTGAAATGTGACACTGCTCGCCTGTCCACTTCCGCCGATAGTGGCCGCGGGCTGCTGTTCACCCGACCCTCAGCAACCAACAAACCATCTCTCGCTGGCGAGAGTCAATTAACTCCCGCCACATCAGGACCGAAGCCGTTCCGCAAATGGCACTCAAGACTCAAGAAAACCAGCTTCTTCGACTTCGACGAACATTGCATCACCATGACACTTTTCCTCATGCGTCAAGGCCAAGAGACTCCCCATTAAATGCGCAGATAAATGATCGAAACGGCCACAATGTGTATGTGTTTCCTGTGGTGTGGCGCATTGAAAACCTCCAACGGATCGACCAGGCCATCCATCATGCATGATCCATCCGTCCATCCCAAGCACTGATGATCGGTTAAAGTTGTCAACTTGTAGCACCCCTGCGTGAGGCGTTCGTGCCAAGCTAGCTACCTAGCAGCGCATGCCGTCAGTGCAAGAACGGCCACAACCAGATGCTTCCGCTCGGCGTGCGTGTCGGGAGTGTCCACATCAATATGGGTCTATGATACGTCTCCAACGTATCTATAATTTTTAATTGTTTCATGCTATTATATTATCCATCTAGAATGTTTTATATGCATTTATATGCTATTTTATATGATTTTTGAGACTAACCTATTAACCTAGAGCCCAGTGCCAGTTTTTGTTTTTTCCTTGTTTTTGAGTATCGCAGAAAAGTAAAACCAAACGGAGTCCAATTGACCTGAAATTTTACGGAGATTTTTTTTTGGACCAGAAAAAGTCCACGGAGTATCGGAGATGGACCAGAAGAGTCCTGAGGCACCCACGAGGGTGGGGGCGCGCCCCCTACCTCGTGGCCGCCTCGGAGACCCCCCTGACTTGTTCCCGACGCCAAAATTCCCTATAAATGTAGAAACCCCCAAAAAGAAACCTAGATCGGGAGTTCCGCCGCCGCAAGCCTCTGTAGCCACCAAAAACCAATCGGGACCCTGTTCCGACACCCTGCCGGAGGGGGGATCCCTCACCGGGGGCCATCTTCATCATCCCGGCGCTCTACATGACGAGGAGGGAGTAGTTCACCCTCGGGGTTGAGGGTATGTACCAGTAGCTATGTGTTTGATCTCCCTCTCGTGTTCTTGACTTGGCACGATCTTGATGTATCGCGAGCTTTGCTATTATAGTTGGATCTTATGATGTTTCTCCCCCTCTAGTCTCTTGTAATGGATTGAGTTTTCCCTTTGAAGTTATCTTATCGGATTGAGTCTTTAAGGATTTGAGAACACTTGATGTATGTCTTGCATGTGCTTATCTGTGGTGACAATGGGATATTCACGTGATCTACTTGATGTATGTTTTGGTGATCAACTTGCGGGTTCAGTGACCTTGTGAACTTATGCATTGGGATTGGCACACGTTTTTGTCTTGACTCTCCGGTAGAAAATTTGGGGCACTCTTTGAAGTCCTTTGTGTTGGTTGAATAGATGAATTTGAGATTGTGTGATGCATATCGTATAATCATACCCACGGATACTTGAGGTGACATTGAAGTATCTATGTGACATTAGGGTTTTGATTGATTTGTGTCTTAAGGTGTTATTCTAGTACGAACTCTAGGATAGATTGAACGGAAAGAATAGCTTCGTGTTATTTTACTACGGACTCTTGAATAGATCGATCAGAAAGAATAACGTTGAGGTGGTTTCGTACCCTACAATAATCTCTTCCTTTGTTCTCTGCTATTAGTGACTTTGGAGTGACTCTTTGTTGCATGTTGAGGGATAGTTATATGATCCAATTATGTTATTATTGTTGAGAGAGCTTGCACTAGTGAAAGTATGAACCCTAGGCCTTGTTTCAACGCATTGCAATACCGTTTGTGCTCACTTTTATCATTAGTTACCTTGCTATTTTTATATTTTCAGATTACAAAAACCAATATCTACCATCCATATTGCACTTGTATCACCATCTCTTTGCCGAACTAGTGCACCTATACAATCTACCATTGTATGGTGTGTTGGGGACACAAGAGACTCTTTGTTATTTGGTTGCAGGGTTGTTTGAGAGAGATCATCTTCATCCTACGCCTCCCACGGATTGATAAACCTTAGGTCATCCACTTGAGGGAAATTTGCTACTGTCCTACAAACCTCTGCACTTGGAGGCCCAACAACATCTACAAGAAGAAGGTTGTGTAGTAGACATCAGTCTATCTATGGCAAATTTGACAATTTTGACTTGTGGACGAAATCATTTCACAAAACGAACTGCCCTGAAAAAAATTCACTCAGCTGACCGTTTTGTGTGGCGCCTGACACGGAGGCGCCACACCCTACGGTGCAGCGCCTAGCTTGCAGGCGTTGCACGTCTGTCCGGCGTGGCACCCCCGGTGCCCGCACCGAGCAGTACAGTGCCTCCGAGCTAGGCGCTGCACACGTAGGCGTCGTACTGTGACTTAGATGCAGCCCGGTCACCCTCTCCCACCCCACCCATCCGTTCAGTTACAGAAGCAGCGGCGGCTGTTGCTGCCTCCTCTCCCCCTCTCAATCCTCTCTCCCAAATCCTTCAGATTTGACGATTTGGTCCGTGGATTTCTTCACCAATCCATCCTAGAAGGTACTCTCCTCCGATCCCCTTCTTTCTATCCATATAATGTATCTTATTTTGAAGATTTATCGAACCTTTGTTTGATTAGATTAGAATGTTGAATGTATAAAGATTTGTGGAACCCTTGTTTGATTAGATTAGAATGTTGCATGCAAATAGATTTGTGGGACTTCAAGATTTGTAGATGATATGTAATTATTCTGTAACCCTAGTTTAGTTTATTTGTATTGAAAAGATATGTTTTGGATATATATGTTGAGATGTTATTTGTATTGAAAAGATATTCGTATTGAATCTTGCATAAAGTAGGCCTAGTTTAGCTTATTTCTATTGAAAATATATTCGTATTGACAAGAATGCTTTAGATACATATGTTGAGATGTTATTTACATGAAAACATTATAGAAGATTATATTGTTTGGATATATATGTTGAGATGTTACTTGTTTGAAATTTTTAGGATGGTTAGGCTTCTTGATGATCACTAGGACCATCAACACCGGGTGTACTTTATGTCGGTGCAGCAGCGGGTAATAATGAACGTGGCCGGTATATTGAATTTCGTGTTTATTTCAAACACAAATGCCCCATATGTAATTTTCTGATTTGCTTGTTTGTAGGAGCTTCAACCTCTGAAGATTCGGTGTCACGGGGTCAACCTTGGGGGGATGCGCTGTGATGAGCGATACACACCGTATGTAAGGGAGACAGGACTCCTCCCTTTCATTCAGTTGGTCAGCCGGTCGACGCCACCCCTCAATGCTGCAGCAATCATGATACGTCTGCAACGTATCTAGAATTTTTTTATTGTTCCATGCTAGTATATTATTTGTTTTGGATGTTTTATTTGCATTTATATGCTATTTTATATTATTATTAGGACTAACCTGTTAACCAAGAGCCTAGTGCCAGTTCCTGTTTTTTCCTTGTTTTTGAGTTTCGCAGAAAACGAATACCAAACGGAGTCCAAACGGAATAAAACCTTCGCGATGATTTTTCTTGGACCACAAGACAACCAGGAGACTTAGAGATGAAGTCACGAGGCGAGGCGGCCACAAGGACGGAGGGCGCGCCCCCACCCTCGTGGGCCCCTTGTGCACCTCCTAGCCTAATTCTTTCGCGTATATATACCCTTATATCCCCAAACCACAAGTGGAGTCCACAAAAACACTTTTCCACCGCCGCAACCTTCTGTACCCGTCAGATCCCATCTAGGGGCCTTTTTCGGCGTCCTGCCGGAGGGGGATTCGATCACGGAGGGCTTCTACATCAACTCTATTACCCTTCCAGTGAAGCGTGAGTAGTATACTTCAGACCTACGGGTCCATAGCTAGTAGCTAGATGGCTTCTTCTCTCTCTTTGAATCTCAGTACCATGTTCTCCTCGATGTTCTTGGAGATCTATTCGATGTAGCGGTGTGTTTGCTGATGAGGGATTTCTGATCAACTTATCTATGAATATTATTTGCCGATGTTCTTGGAGATCTATTCGATGTAGCGGTGTGTTTGTCTGAATTCTTTTATGCATGATTTGATATCTTTGTAATTCCCTTCGAACTATCAGCTTGGTTTGGCCAACTAGATTGGTTTTTCTTGCAATGGGAGAAGTGCTTAGCTTTGGGTTCAATCTTGCGGTGTCCCAATGACAGTAGGGGCAGCAAGTCACGTATTGTATTGTTTCCATCGAGGATAAAAAGATGGGTTTTCATCATATTGCTTGAGTTAATTCCTCTACATCATGTCATCTTAATGCATTATTCCGTTCTTTATGAACACAATACTCTAGATGCATGCTGGATAGTGGTCGATGTGTGGATTAATAGTAGTAGATGCAGAACCATCTCGGTCTACTTAACACGGACGTGATGCCTATATTCATGATCATTGCCTTAGATATCGTCGTAACTTTGCGCTTTTCTATCAATTGCTCGGCAGTAATTTGTTCACCCACCGTATTATTTGCTATCATGAGAGAAGCCTCTAGTGAAACATATGGCCCCAGGTCTATTGCCCATCATACAAGTTCTATTTCCCATCATATATGTTTCTGATCTATAATTTTAGTGTCCACTTTACTATTTTGCAATCTTTTACTTTCCGATCTATAAACCAAAAATACCAAAAATATTTACTTTACCGTTTATCTATCTCTATCAGATCTCACTTTTGCAAGTAACCGTGAAGGGACTGACAACCCCTTTATTGCGTTGGGTGCAAGTTGTTGTTTGTTTGTGCAGGTATTCGGTGACTTGTGTGTTGTCTCCTACTGGATTGATACCTTGGTTCTCAAACTGAGGGAAATACTTATCTCTACTTTGCTGCATCACCCTTTCCTCTTCAAGGCAAAAACCAACGCAAGCTCAATAAGTAGCAGGAAGAATTTCTGGTGCCGTTGCCGGGGAGATCTACTCCAAGTCAAGACATACCAAGTACCCATCATAAACTTTGATCTCTTGCATTACATTATTCGCCATTCGCCTCTCGTTTTCCTCTCCCCCACTTCTAAAACGATTTTCGAAAAGATTCGCCTTTTCTTCGCCCCTCTTTCGTTCGTCTTTTCATTTGCCCTTATGCCTTACTTGGTTTGTTTGCTCGTTTGCTTGGTATAATTGTGTGTTTATTGAAAATCAGAAGCAAAAAGTTTATGGATCCACATCCACTTGCTAATCTTTTTAAGATATCCAATTATGATGAACCAATTGCTAGTGAGTTTTGTGCACTCGATTATCTTTATGAAGTTTTGCTTGAAATTCGTGAATCTGGAAATTGTGATGAAGAAATTTATGAAGTGATTCACGATACCTCCTTGAATAAAAAGCATGATTGCAATGGTTTTACTAAAATTCCATTGATGTCAATTGTGCTAATAATTGCAAGACCCTAAGCTTGGGGATGCTAGTTTTGCTATGTCCAGTACTTATTGCAATTATCATGATTGGGGTGATTCTTCGTATGATCTTGAAAATTTATTTAAGCCCCATGATAATATTTTTTGCAATAATATTGAAAGTGGGTTTGGAAGAGTGTCAACTTTAGGTAATAATGATCCCACTACTTTGTAGATTGATCAATCTTATGAATTATTTTATAAAAGTGGGTTTGGAGAGGTCATGACTTTATTTTGTGATAATCCCACTATTTTGGAAGAGTGTCAACTTTGCGTGCATGTGGATCATGAAGAGAAACTTTTATGTGATAGCTGCATTGTTGAATTTGATTATGATCCTACATGTAATTATCACGAGAGAGGAAAATATGGTTGTAGAAATTTTCAAGTTACCAAATTACCTCTCGTTATGTTGAGATTGCTATTGTTTCTTTCTTCTTCCTTGCATATGGTAGTGTTTGCTTGTCTTGATAATTTGTTTGCTTATAAAATCCCTATGCATAGGAAGCATGTTGGACTTAAACTTGTTTGTCACATGTTTTATGATGCTCTCGTGTTTCAACTGCTATCTTTCATGTGAGCATCATTAAAATTATCAATGCCTAGCTAAAAGGTTTTAAAGAAAAGCGCTTGTTGGGAGAGAACCCAATATATTTCCTTTCTGTTTTTGAATAAATAATTCAGCTAGACTCTGGTTAGATGTGTTTTTGTGTTTAATTAGTGTTTGTGCCAAGTAAGACCTTTAGGATGGCTTACGGTGATAGTTGATTTGATCTTGTTGAAAAACAGAAACTTTTGCGCTCACGAAAACAATTCTGATTTTTAACAAAAGCACGATAAAATACTTACCCTTTTTGCAGAATATTAATAAAAAATTTGCTTAGGTTGTCCTAATTTGTGAGAATTTTTGGAGTTACAGAAGTATTTGAGAGTTACTCATTGCTACATATTGTTCTGTGTTTGACAGATTCTGTTTTCTATGTGTTGTTTGCTTATTTTGATGAATCTATGGGTAGTATCGGGGGTATGAACCATGGAAAAGTTGGAATACAGTAGATATTATACCAATATAAATAAAGAATGAATTCACAACAGTACCAAAAGTGGCTATTTATTTTCTTATACTAACGGAGCTTATGAGATTTTCTGTTGAGTTTTGTGTTGTGAAGTTTTCAAGTTTTGGGTAAGGATTTGATGGACTATGGAATAAGGAGTGGCAAGAGCCTAAGCTTGGGGATGCCCAAGGCACCCCAAGGTGATATTCAAGGACAACCAAGAGCCTAAGCTTGGGGATGCCCCAGAAGGCATCCTCTCTTTCGTCTTCGTCTATCGGTAACTGTACTTGAGGCTATATTTTTATTCACCACATGATATGTGTTTTGCTTGGAGCGTCTTGTATGATTTAAGTCTTTACGTTTTAGTTTGCCACAATCATCCTTGCTGTACACACCTTTTGAGAGGGACACACATGATTCGTGATTTTTAGGATACTCTATGTGCTTCACTTATATCTTTTGAGCTAGGCAATTTTGCTCTAGTGCTTCACTTATATCTTTTTAGAGCACCGTGGTGGTTTTATTTTATAGAAATTTTTGAACTCTCATGCTTCACTTATACTATTTTGAGAGTCCTAATAGGATAGGCATCCAAGGGGGATATAATAAAAACTTTCATATAAAGTGCATTGAATACTAGGAGAAGTTTGATTCCTTATGATTGTTTTGAGATGTAATTATGGTGATATTAGAGTCATGCTAGTGAGTAGTTGTGAATTTAAGAAATACTTGTGTTAAGGTTTGTGAGTCCCGTAGCATGCACGTATGGTGAACCGTTATGTAACGAAGTTGGAGCATGAGATATGTTTTGATTGTCTTCCTTATGAGTGGCGGTCGGGGACGAGCGATGGTCTTTTCCTACCAATCTATCCCCTTAGGAGCATGCGCGTAGTACTTTGTTTCGATGACTAATAGATTTTTGCAATAAGTATGTAAGTTCTTATTGACTAATGTAGAGTCCATGGATTATACACACTCCCACCCTTCCACCATTACTAGCCTCTCTAGTGCCGCGCAACTTTTGCCGGTGCCATAAACCCACCATATACCTTCCTCAAAACAGCCACCATACCTACCTATTATGGCATTTTCATAGCCATTCCAAGATATATTGCCATGCATCTTTCCACTGTTCCGTTTATTATGACACGCTTCATCATTGTCATATTGCTTTGCATGAACATGTAGTTGACATCGTATTTGTGGCAAAGCCACCTTTCATCATTTTTATACATGTCACTCTTGAGTCATCGCACATCTCGGTACACCGCCGGAGGCATTCATATGGAGTCATATTTTGTTCTAGTATCGAGTTGTAATTCTTGAGTTGTAAGTAAATAAAAGTGTGATGATCTTCATTATTAGAGCATTGTCCCATGTGAGGAAATAAAAAAAGAGAAAGGACAAATAAAAAAAGGCCCAAAAAATGAGAGAAAAAGAGAGAAGGGGCAATGTTACTATCCTTTTTTCCACACTTGTGCTTCAAAGTAGCACCATGATCTTCATGATAGAGTCTCCTGTGTTATCACTTTCATATACTAGTGGGAATTTTTCATTATAGAACTTGGTTGTATATTCCAACGATGGGCTTCCTCAAATTGCCCTAGGTCTTCATGAGGAAGCAAGTTGGATGCACACCCACTTTGTTTTCTTTTTGAGCTTTCATAAACTTATAGCTCTAGTGCATCCGTTGCATGGCAATCCCTACTCACTCACATTGATATCTATTGATGGGCATCTCCATAGCATGTTGATACGCCTAGTTGATGTGAGACTATCTCCCTCTTTTTATCTTCTCCACAACCACCTTTTCTATTCCACCTATAGTGCTATGTCCATGGGTCACGCTCATGTATTGCGTGAAAGTTGAAAAAGTTTGAGAACATCAAAAGTATGAAACAATTGTTTGGCTTCTCATCGGGGTTGTGCATGATTTGAATATTTTGTGTGATGAAGATGGAGCATAGTCAAACTATATGATTTTGTAGGGATAAGCTTTCTTTGGCCATGTTATTTCGAGAAGACATAATTGCCTTGTTAGTATGCTTGAAATATTATTGTTTTTATGTCAATATTAAACTTTTGTTTTGAATCTTACGGATCTGAAAATTCATGACACAATAAAGAAGTATTACATGGATAAATATGTTAGATAGCTTTCCACATCAAAAATTCTGTTTTTATCATTTACCTACTCGTGGACGAGCAGGAATTAAGCTTGGGGATGCTTGATACGTCTCCAACGTCTCTATAATTTTTGATTTCTCCATGATATTATATTATCTTTTTTGGATGTTTTATATGCTATTTAATATTATTTTTGGAACTAACCTATTAACCTAGAGCCTAGTGCGAGTTTTTGTTTTTTCTTGTTTTCGAGTTTCACAGAAAAGGAATACCAAATGGAGTCCAAACGGAATAAAACCTTTGCGATGATTTTTCTTAGACCAGAAGACAACTAGGAGACTTGGAGATGAAGTCGGAGGAGCCACGAGGCGGCCACAAGGATGGAGGGCGCCCAGGGGGGTAGGGCGCGCCCCCACCCTTGTGGGCCCCTCGTGAACCTCCTGACCTAATTCTTTCTCCTATATATACTCATATATCCCCAAACCACCAGGGGATTCCACGAAAACACTTTTTCACCGCCGCAACCTTCTGTACCCATAAGATCCCATCTAGCGGCCTTTTCCGGCGTCTTGCCGGAGGGGGATTCGATCACAGAGGGCTTCTACATCAACTCTATTGCCCTGCCGATGAAGCATGAGTAGTTTACCTCAGACCTACGGGTCCATAGCTAGTAGCTAGATGGCTTCTTCTCTCTCTTTGAATCTCAATAACATGTTCTCCTCGATGTTCTCGGAGACCTATTCGATGTAATACTCTTTTTGCGGTGTGTTTGACGTGATCCGATGAACTGTGGATTTATGATCAACTTATCTATGAATATTATTTGAATCTTCTCTGAATTCATTTATGCATGATTTGATATCTTTGTAATTCTCTTCGAACTATCGGTTTGGTTTGGCCAACTATATTGGTTTTTCTTGCAATAGGAGAAGTGCTTAGCTTTGCGTCCAATCTTGCGGTGTCCTTTCCCAGTGACATTAAGGGCAGCAAGCCACGTATTGTATTGTTGCCATCGAGGATAAAGAGATGGGGTTTTCATCATATTGCTTGAGTTAATTCCTGTACATCATGTCATCTTACTTAATGCATTACTATGTTCTTTATGAACTTAATACTCTAGATGCATGTGGATAGCGGTCGATGTGTGGAGTAATAGTAGTAGATGCAGAATCGTTTCGGTCTACTTGACATGGATGTGATGCCTATATTCATGATAATGGCCTTAGATATTGTCATAACTTTGCGCTTTTCTATCAATTGCTCAGCACTAATTTGTTCACCCACCGTATTATTTACTATCATGAGAGAAGCCTCTAGTGAAACCTATGGCCCCGGGTCTATTTTCCATCATACAAGTTCTATTTTCCACCATATAAGTTTCCGGTCTATAATTTTAGTTTCCACTTTACTATTTTTCAATCTTTTACTTTTCGGTCTATAAACCAAAAATACCAAAAATATTTACTTTTCCATTTATCTATCTCTATCAGATCTCACTTCAGACCTACGGGTCCATAGCTAGTAGCTAGATGGCTTCTTCTCTCTCTTTGAATCTCAATACCATGTTCTCCTCGATGTTCTTGGAGATCTATTCGATGTAGCGGTGTGTTTGCCGATGAATTGTGGATTATGATCAGCTTATCTATGAATATTATTTGAATCTTGTCTGAATTCTTTTATGCATGATTTGATATCTTTGTAATTCTCTTTGAACTATCGGCTTGGTTTGGCCAACTAGATTCGTTTTTCTTGCAAGGGGAGAAGTGCTTAGCTTTGGGTTCAATATTGCGGTGTCCCAGTGACAGTAGGGGCAGCAAGTCACGTATTGTATTGTTGCCATCGAGGATAAAAAGATGGGGTTTTCATCATATTGCTTGAGTTAATTCCTATACATCATCTCATCTTACTTAATGCATTACTCCGTTCTTTATGAACACAATACTCTAGATGCATGCTGGATAGTGGTCGATGTGTGGATTAATAGTAGTAGATGCATAATCGTTTCGGTCTACTTAACACGGACGTGATGCCCATATTCATGATCATTGCCTTAGATATCGTCGTAACTTTGCGCTTTTCTATCAATTGCTCGACAGTAATTTGTTCACCCACCGTATTATTTGATATCATGAGAGAAGCCTCTAGTGAAACATATGGCCCCCGGGTCTATTTTCCATCATACAAGTTCTATTTCCATTCATATAAGTTTCTGATCTATAATTTTAGTTTCCACTTCACTATTTTGCAATCTTTTACTTTCCGATCTATAAACCAAAAATACCAAAAATATTTACTTTACCGTTTATCTATCTCTATCAGATCTCACTTTTGCAAGTAACCGTGAAGGGACTGACAACCCCTTTATTGCATTGGGTGCATGTTTTTTTTTGTTTGTGCACGTATTCGGTGACTTGTGTGTTGTATCCTACTGGATTGATACCTTGGTTCTCAAACTGAGGGAAATACTTATCTCTACTTTGCTGCATCACCCTTTCCTCTTCAAGGGAAAAACCAACGCAAGCTCAAGAAGTAGAAAATCACCGCGCTGGTTGATCATTGGAGGCCGGAGACACACAGTTTCCATCTTCGGACCAGGGATATGACCGTGACGCTCCAGGATATTGCTATGATCACCGGTCTTCCTATCGAGGGGAATCCTCTTTGTATGAGCACCAATTCTAATGGGTGGCGCAAGCAAATGCATGCCCTTATCGGTGTGGTTCCTCCGGAGCCTCGGGAACCAGAAGTTGAAGACAAGAAGAAGGAAAGAGTCGCAGTCGGTGCTCCTTTCACCTGGACTGCATGGAACTTTGGTTCTTGCCCTGAGGATGCTAATGAGGATGAGGTCAAGACATATGCTCGTGTCTACATGTGGTACGTTATATCTATGACTATGTTTGATGATGGCACAGGCAATAATGCTCCATGGATGTGGCTGAAGGCGTTGACCGTCTTCGATAGCAAATGGAGTTGGGGTTCGGCGAACTGGCTTACCAATATAGACACGTAGATAGTTGTTTCTTTTTCACTTCATTGCTACATTATCAATGCAATCTTCCTGTTAATTCAACCATGTTCTCTTTTATGTGCAGTTGGATGAAGCCTGTTGTAGGACCTCAAAGGACGGAGGTATTGGTGGTTGTATGCTCACACTTTTTGTATGGAGCTGTGAGCGATTGCCGGTTGGACGACCAAAGGTCATGAAGTACGAGGATTGGGACGACAAAGACGACCCACTACGGTTCCCCACTAGGGCTTACAAGTGGGATGTGTTAAATGAGACGACGGATGATCCCTCGATCATGTACAAGTTGTACAAGAGGGAGATGGACACGATTACTGCTTAGCAGGTGACTCGACATTGCATAAGTGATTCTCATGCTTCTATCGTAACTCAAAATCAATTTTGCATTCTATGCTATGTTGTGGGTGGAATGGGAGCCGTATGGAAAAGGGGATAGTTTTGGTAACCCTAAAGAGTTCGTGTTGAATCCGATGTGCCTTAGGGATAGGGATCTTTGGCATATGCGGTGCCCACTCATATGCAACTGGGCGGTTGAGCTTCACATGCCGCATCGGGTGTACCGCCAGTTTGGTTTGTTCCAGCCACACCCGCCGGAGTGGGAGGACACGGACAAGTTGCTACACGCGTAAGATAGAATTAACCTTGAGCACTTAGCAGCTTCTCGGCGGTTTCGATGGTGCTAATATTCTGTTTCTAATTTGCAGGTTGGATAGGACAAGGCAACGGAAGATCAAGGAGTGGGACAGGTATCACAGGAAGTATATCATACAGTTCACGCTTAGTGTGGAGCAAGCTAAGGCTGGAAAACGACCCCAGCTTCGTGAGCACTGCCCGATCACGTTCAACAACTATCTCACATGGTTTCTTGCAAGTACCCGTGTGGAGATATGCAAGCTGACGTATGATCAGGAGATTTTTGGAAGAGCCCACTCTCTTTGATGAGCTAACCCAGCACCAGTACAACAAATTAGTCAGGGGAGGCACCAGAGTCCCTTCAGCTCCAATGATGAACTTTGTGGTATTTTCCTCTTTGCTTTCCCATTCGCACTATTCACATCTTTGCTTGCCTAACACGGTAATGTTGTTTCTGTTCATAGCGTACCCAGATCAAAAAAGCAGCTGGTGATACCGAGACAATTCTGGAGACAACCCCGGTTGGAAAAATCAATGGGGAAGGTGCACTTTGAGCATTCATTAAGGTTCACATCTCCTTCAATTGTCCATGTAACATGTCTTGCTACATTCGATATCTCATTCACTTGTACATGTTGCAACGCCAGGGCCAAAGGTTAAGGCGGTTATCGAACCTTGTCGGTTGTCGTGACCCCGAATATGTATCACCTTAGCGGTCTAGGTCGGCAACACCATCAGATCCCACTTCTGGCCATGGTGCTCCTTTGGAGGATGAGGATGTGGGTGTGGTCACCCAAGAGGTATGCCAATAGCCTATATTCAATTATTGATGCATTGCTAACTTTATCCACACACACGGTCTTTTCCATATCGTTTCTTTTTGTAATAGGTTGCTGATGACATGACCTTTGGAGACCTATCAAGTTCGGCCAGCATACATGTTAAAGCCTAGGAGGGGAATCAATAAATTCACACCCGAAGACTTCACTGAAAAAGGCAAGAGGACGGTAGGCACCTCGCAAATGGCAGCTTTGGATGACTATGTGGATGAGGTGGAGATACCGGAGCCGGAACCGGTTGCTCATGCAAAGAAGAAGAAGATATCCGTCAGGATGGGGGAAGAGGCAATAAGCGCGGAAGGAACTAGTCGTCGTCCTCTATTTGTTATGTAACTCACCTAGTGGGTGTTTCCTTATGTCGAACTTGTTATGTCGTTGAACTTGAAGTGATGGTAGCCCTTAGTAATGTTGAACTTGAAGTGATTGTATCTCTTAGAAATGTTGAACTTGAAGTGAGTTAGCACTCTGTTGTCTTTTTTTGAAGTTGAAGAGGTGTTTAAAATGTCAAAATGATGATCATTACTATTTTTTGTGATGCAAGTATATGTATAAGTCTTGAAAATGTGCCTGAAATTACCAAGTTTGAGGGCCAAAAAATCACTAAGTGTTGGTGCGGCACCTTGCACAGAGGCGCCACACTATATTGTGCAATGCCTCAGAGCCAAGCGTTGCACAATACGGTGTGGCGCCTCTGAGCTAGGCGCTGCACCAACACTTAGCGATTTTTTGGCACTTAAACTGCGTGAAAAGTTTCTGTGATACGTCCATTTTGCACCATGTTTTCCTACAGTTAGTTATGATGTTTTTATACATAATAATTCTTTTTGGAGTAATTCTAATGCCTTTTCTCTCATAATTTGCAAGGTACACACAAAGAGGGAGAATTCCGGCAGCTGGAAATCTGGACCTGGAAAAGCTACGTAAGGCTACCTATTCTGCACAACTCCAAACAAGCTCAAACTTCACAGAGAATTTTTATGGAATATATGAAGAATATTGGAACAAATAAGTACCAGAGGGGGCCCACCAGGTGGGCACAACCCACCTGGGCGTGCTAGGGAGCCTAGGCGCGCCCTGGTGGGTTGTGCTCACCCAGGGCAGGAGCACTTTTGCCCTCCGGCGGAGCGATTCCGCCGGGGGAACTTCCCTCCCGAGGGGGAAATCATCTAAATCATCATCACCAACAACTCTCCCATATTGTGGAGGGAAATCTCCATCAACATCTTCAACAGCACCATCTCATCTCAAACCCTAGTTCATCTCTTGTATTCAATCTTGTTACCGGAACTATAGATTGGTGCTTGTGGGTGACTAGTAGTGTTGATTACATCTTGTAGCTGATTGCTATATGGTTTATTTGGTGGAAGATTATATGTTCAGATCCATTATGATATTTAATACCCCTCTGATCTTGAGCATGTTTATCAATTGTGAGTTGTTACTTTTGTTCTTGAGGTCACGGGAGAAATCATGTTGCAAGTAATCAGGTGAACTTGATATGTGTTCGATATTTTGATAATATGTAAGTTGTGATTCCCTTCGTGGTGTCATGTGAACGTCGACTACATGACACTTCACCATATTTGGGCCTAAGGAAATGAATTGTGGATTAGTAATTAGATGATGGGTTGCGAAAGTGACAAAAGCTTAAACCCTAGTTTATGCGCTATTCCATAAAGGATCGATTGGATGCAAAAGTTTAATGCTATGGTTAGAATTTATTCTTAATACTTTTCTCGTAGTTGCGGATGCTTCCGGGAGGGCTAATCATAAGTAGGAGGTTTGTTCAAGTAAGAATAGCACCTAAGCACTGGTTCGCCCACATATCAAATTATCAAAGTAGCAAACATGAATCGAATCAACATGATGAAAGTGACTAGATGAAAATCCGGTGTACCCTCAAGAACACTTTGCCTATTATAAGAGACCGTTTTGGCCTGTCCTTTGCCTCCAAAGGATTGAGCTACCTTGCTGCACTTTCGCTACTATTATCGTTACTTGCTCGTTAAAAATTATCTGGCTATCAAACTACTCTGTTACTTACAATTTCAGCACTTGCAGACATTACCTTGCTGAAAACCACTTGTCATTTCCTTCTGCTCCTCGTTGGGTTCAACACTCCTACTTATCGAAAAGAGCTAAAATTGATCCCCTATACTTGTGGGTCATCAAGGCTGGCACCGTTGCCGGGGAGTGAAGCGCCTTTGGTAAGTGGAATTTGTTAAGGAAACATTTATATAGTGTGCTGAAATTTACTGTCACTTGTTACTATGGAAAACAATCCTTTGAGGGGTTTGTTCAGGGTATCTTCACCTCGACCGGAACCACAATTAGCTACCCCTCAACCTACTGCACCTACTTAAAATATTGAATATAAAATTCCTTCGGGTATGATAGAACAATTGCTAGTTAATCCTGATGCAGGAGGTGGAACCGAACATCCTGATGCAGGAGGTGGAACCGAACATCCTGATGCAGGAGGTGGAACCGAACATCCTGATATGCACTTGATATATGTGGAACAAATTTGTGGATTGTTTAAGCTTGCAGGTTTACTCGGAGATGATGTTAAGAAGAAGGTTTTCCCTTTACCTTTGAAGGGAAAAGCATTGGCATGGTATAGGCTCTACCATGATATTGGATCTTGGAATTGGAATCGATTGAAATTGGAGTTCGACCAAAAAATTTATCCTATGCATCTAGTTCATCGTGATCGGAATTACATATATAATTTTTGGCCTCGTGAAGGAGAAAGTATCGCTCTAGCTTGGGGAAGGCTTAAGTCAATGTTATATTCTGCCCCAATCATGAGCTCTCGAGAGAAATTATTATTCAGAATTTTTATGCTTGACTTTCTTGTGATGATCAATCCATGCTCGATACTTCTTGTGCTGGTTCTTTTATGAAGAAGACTATTGAATTCCGGTGGGATCTTTTGAAAGAATTAAACACAACTCTGAAGATTGGGAACTCGATGAAGATAAAGAGTCAGGTATTAAGCTTAAGTATGATTGTGTTAAATCTTTTATGAATACGAATGCTTTTCAAAAGTTTAGCACTAAATATGGACTTGACTCTGAGATAGTAGCCTCCTTTTGTGAATCATTTGCTACTCATGTTGATCTCCCTAAAGAGAAGTGATTTAAATATCACCCACCCATTAAATAAAAAATTAAGAAACCGGTACTAGTTAAGGAAGAAACTATACTTTATAATGTTGATCCAGTTATTCCTACTGCTTAGTTGAGAAACCACCTTTCCCTGTTAGGATAAAGGAACATGCTAAAGTTTCAATTGTGGTCAACAAAAGTTATATTAGAACACCTAAACCTGATGAACAAATTAAAGTAGAACCTAGTGGTGCTATTGTTAAGGATCTCTTGGAAGAAAATATAGATGGCCATGTTATTTACTTCTGTGAAGAAGCTGCTAGAATTGCCAGACCTGATAAAAAGGATAAATATAGACCTGTTGTTGGCATGCCGTTGTCTCAGTTAAAATAGGAGATCACCGTTATCATGGTCTATGTGACATAGGTGCTAGTGTGAGTGCTATTCCTTATTCCTTATGTCAAGAAATTATGAATTACATAGCACCTGCAGAGATAGAAGACATAGATGTTACTATTAAACTTGCTAATAGAGACACTATATCACCAATTGGGATTGTTAGAGATGTTCAAGTCTTGTGTGGGAAAATAAAATACCCTACTTATTTTCTTGTTCTTGGTTCCCCACAAGATGACATTTGTCCTATTATATTTGGTAGACCTTTCTTAAACACCATTAATGCTAAGATAGATTGTGAGAAACAAACTGTCGGTGTTAGTTTTGGTGATGAGTCTCATGAGTTTAATTTTTCCAAGTTTAGTAGAAAGCTTCATGAAAAAGCATTGCCTAGTAAGGATGAAATAATATGTCTTGCTTCTATTGTTGTGCCTCCTACTGATCCACTAGAACAATATTTGCTAGACAATGAAAATGATTTACATATGCATGAAAGAAATGAAATAGATAAGATTTTCTTTGAACAACATCCTCTGCTTTAACAAATTTGCCTATTGAAACTCTAGGGTGTCCTCCTCCACCTTAAGGTGATCCTGTGTTTGAATTAAAACAATTGCCAGACACTTTGAAATATGCTTATATTGATGAGAAGAAGATATATCCTGTTATTATTTGTGCTCACCTTTAAGAACATGAAGAAGAAATATTATTGAAAGTTCTAAGGAAGCACCGAGCTGCTATTGGATATACTCTTGATGATTTAAAGGGCATTAGTCCCACTCTATGTCAGAACAAGATTGATATGGAACCTGATACTAAACCCATTGTTGATCACCAACGTCGGTTAAATCCGAAGATGAAAGAAGTGGTAAGAGCGGAAATATTAAAACTTCTGTAAGCAGGTATAATCTATCCTATAGCTGATAGTAGATGGGTAAGTCATGTTCATTGTGTCCCTAAGAAGGGAGGTATTACTGTTGTTCCTAATGATAAGAATGAACTTATTCCACAAAGAATTGTTACAGGCTATAGAATGGTAATTGATTTTAGAAAATTAAATAAAGCAACTAGAAAAGATCATTACCCTCTTCCTTTTATTGATCAAATGCTAGATAGATTATATAAGCACACACATTTTTGCTTCCTTGATGGATACTGTGGTTTCTCACAAATACCTGTTTCTCAACCTGATCAAGAAAAGACCACTTTTATTTGTCCCTTTGGAACTTATGCTTATAGACGTATGCCTTTTGGTTTATGCAATGCACATGCTACCTTTCAAAGATGTATGACTACTATATTCTCTGACTTTTGTGAAAAGATTGTTGAGGTTTTCATGGATGACTTCTCTGTTTATGGGAAGTCTTTTGATGATTGTTTAAGCAATCTTGATCGAGTTTTGCAGAGATGTGAACAAACAAATCTTGTCTTGAATTGGGAGAAGTGCCACTTTATGGTTAATGAAGGTATTGTCTTGGGTCATAAATTTTTTGAAAGAGGTATTGAGCTGGACAAAGCTAGGGTTGATACAATTGAGAAAGTTCCATGTCCTAAAGATATCAAAGGTATTCGTAGTTTCCTAGGTCATGTTGGTTTCTATAGGAGATTTATCAAAGACTTCTCCAAAATTTCTAGGCCTCTTACAAATCTTTTGCAAAAGGATGTTCCTTTTGTTTTCTTATGATGATTGTTTAGAAGCCTTCGAAACACTCAAGAAAGCCTTAATTTCTGCACCTATTGTTCAACCACCTGATTGGAACTTGCCTTTCGAAATTATGTGTGATGCTAGTGATTATTATGTTGGTGTTGTCCTAGGACAAAGAGTTGATAAGAAACTGAATGTTATCCAATATGCTAGTAAAACTCTAGACAGTGCTCAATGAAATTATGCTACTACTGAAAAAGAATTCCTAGCACTGGTGTTTGCTTGTGATAAATTTAGATCTTACATTGTTGATTCAAAAGTTATTGTTCACACCGATCATGCTGCTATAAAATATCTTATGGAAAAGAAAGATGCTAAACCTAGACTTATTCGATGGGTTCTCTTGCTACAAGAATTTGATTTACATATCACTGACAGAAAAGGAGATGAGAACCCCGTAGATGATAACTTGTCTAGGCTTGAAAATGTGCTTGATGACCCACTACCTATTGATGATAGTTTTCCTGATGAGCAGTTAGCTGCAATAAATGATGCTCATAATACTCCTTAGTATGCTGACTATGCTAATTACATTGTTGCTAAATATTTACCACCTAGCTTTACATACCAACAAAAGAAAAAATTCTTCTATGATTTAAGACATTACTTTTGGGATGACCCACATCTTTATAAAGGAGTAGATGGTATTATCAGACGTTGTGTGCCTGAGCATGAACATGGACAAATCCTACGGAAATGTCACTCCGAAGCATATGGAGGGCATCTTGCTGGAGATAGAACTGCTCACAAGGTATTGCAGTCTGGATTTTATTGGCCTACTCTCTTCCAGGATGCCCGTAAGTTCGTCTTATCTTTTGATGAATGCCAAAGAATAGGTAATATCGGTAAGCATCAAGAAATGCCTATGAATTATTCACTTGCTGTTGAACCATTTGATGTTTGGGGATTTGATTACATGGGACCTTTTCCTTCCTGTAATGGTGTCGGGGGTTTGGTGCGACATATGCCAAAGGATGGCTTATCATGATGGGGGCTAGTAAGACGTCGCCGGTGCCAGGGATCGGGATGAGGCGAGGACATGCACGCCGGCGAATCTTACCCAGGTTCGGGGTTCTCCGTCGAGATAACACCCCTAGTCCTGCTTTGCGGGGTCTCCGCATGATCACTCAAGCAACAATGGTGGCTACAAGCTTGCTCCTTGAGCTGTTTCTCTAAAGGGGGGAGGAGAGCAAGTCTACCCCTAGCTTCCTCTCTCTATATGGGTGTGTGGGTGAACAAGAGGCTGAACCCTTTACATGGGTGCCCTGGGGGGTTTATATAGGCCTACCCACCAGGGGTACAATGGTAATCCGGCCGGGTGTAGGCCCGAACCGTCAGTGTCTCCGGTCGCCAGCTTCTCCGTTGGCCGGTGGGGCCCGCCGCCTGGTGGGTCCCGCCGTCTGTCCGGTACTTGGCTGACAGGCCATATCCGCCGTCTGCAGGTCCTGCCGGCAGCCTGATACTGTAGCGATGCGGCTAATGATGCGTGCTTGGTCGGGGGGAGGCGTGGCTACAGTGCCGCCGCCTGGCGGGCGTTCACTGTAGCAATTCCCCGTATCGCCTGGTTAATGGCGCACGGGTCCCCGGGAGGGGGAGGGCCGCCTGGTCGTCTGTCAGCTTCTGCTAAGCCGACTGGCCAGGGACGGCCGCCTTTTGGTCTTCTCGTTGTCAGGTGGGGCCTGCCGCCTGCGGGCCGTACTGCTACCTCTTGAGCACTGCGTTGGTTTTCCCTTGAAGAGGAAAGGGTGATGCAGCAAAGTAGCATAAGTATTTGCCTCAGTTTTTGAGAACCAAGGTATCAATCCAGTAGGAGGCCACGCGCGAGTCCCTCGCACCTACACAAAACAAATAAATCCTCGCAACCAACGCGATAAGGGGTTGTCAATCCCTACATGGTTACTTACGGGAGAGATCTGAAAGATATGATAAGATAATATTTTTGGTATCTTTATGATAAAGATGCAAAGTAAAATAAAAGCAAAGTGTTGGAAGATTAATGTGATGAATATAGACCCGGGGGCCATAGGTTTCACTAGTGGCTTCTCTCAAGAGCATAAGTATTTTACGGTGGGTGAACAAATTACTGTTGAGCAATTGACAGAATTGAGCATAGTTATGAGAATATATAGGTATGATCATGTATATAGGCATCACGTCCAAGACAAGTAGACCGACTCCTGCCTGCATCTACTACTATTACTCCACACATCGACCGCTATCCAGCATGCATCTAGAGTATTAAGTTCATAAGAACAGAGTAACACCTTAAGCAAGATGACATGATGTAGAGGGATAAATTCATGCAATATGATAAAAAAAACATCTGATTATCCTCGATGGCAACAATACAATACGTGCCTTGCTGCCCCTGATGTCACTGGGAAAGGACACCGCAAGATTGAACCCAAAGCTAAGCACTTCTCCCATTACAAGAAAGATCAATCTAGTAGGTCAAACCAAACTGATAATTCGAAGAGACTTGCAAAGATAACCAATCATACATAAAAGAATTCAGAGAAGATTCAAATATTGTTCATAGATAAACTTGATCATAAACCCACAATTCATCGGTCTCAACAAACAGACCGCAAAAGAAGATTACATCGAATATATCTCCCCGAGAGAGGGGGAGAACATTGTATTGAGATCCAAAAAGAGAGAGAAAGCCATCTAGCTAATAACTATGGACCCGAAGGTCTGAGGTAAACTACTCACACTTCCTCGGAGGGGTTATGGTGTTGATGTAGAAGCCCTTCGTGATCGATGCCCCTTCCAGCGGAGCTCCGGAACAGGCCCCAAGATGGGATCTCGTGGGTACAGAAGGTTGCGGCGGTGGAATTAGGGTTTTGGCTCCTCTCCTGATCGTTTGGGGGTACGTAGGTATATATAGGAGGAAGAAGTACGTCGGTGGAGCAACAAGGGGCCCACGAGGGTGGAGGGCGCGCCTGGGGGGGGGGGGGTAGGCGCGCCCCCCTACCTCATGGCTTCCCTGTTGGTTGCTTGACATAGGGTCCAAGTCTCGTGGATCTTGTTCGTTCCAAAAATCACGTTCCCGAAGGTTTCATTCCGTTTGGACTCCGTTTGATATTCTTTTTCTGCGAAACTCTTAAATAGGCAAAAAAAACAGCAATTCTGGGCTGGGCCTCCGGTTAATAGGTTAGTCCCAAAAATAATATAAAAGTGAATAATAAAGCCCAATAATGTCCAAAAAAGAAGATAATATAGCATGGAGCAATCAAAAATTATAGATACGTTGGAGACGTATCACGTACCGACAGCCCGTCGTGGGGGCACAGCCCCCTTTGACAGGGGTGACATCAGGGTCAGCGTGGCAACAGTGCTGCGCCGAACGGAGGAGCCTGCTTGGTACGGCGTACTGTGGCCTTGCTATACCCTAGGATAGGGGCGGCGAGGCGTGCTGTAGCCACGCCCCGTCTCGTCGTATTTATGAGGGTGAAGACTCTGAAAGTGCTTGGGGCCGCCTGCTGGGAGCCGGTCTCTCCAAAGGCCGCCTGCCAGGAGTCGGCTCATCTTGAGGCCGCCTTCTGGGCTATGCCGCCTTCTAGCAGCCGGCCGCTTGGACCAGCAGGCGGCGAGAAGGCGGCGCTAATTTGGTCTTGGATTCTTGAGGGGCGCAGTCGGCCCCGATGTCTTGAAACGCCATGGGGAGCTGGTGGGGCTACCCATGACCAATTACTCCGACAGTAGTCCCCGAAGCTGGTGGGGCGCCGCGGCTGAAAGTGATGTGGGGCCGCAGCAGCTTCCTACCATGAGTATTCTGTTGATCTTGCTTCATACGTCTTCCGGAGCACCGACTGCCAGGAGTCAGACACGACCAAGCGGCTGCCTGGTGGTTTTCGAAACGTTGAGGCAGGAACCAAGCGGCGCGCTAGCCTATCCCTAGGCCAGCCGCCAGCTATACGCGCGCCTCGTGGCGCCAGCAGGCCAGGGGTCCTACCAGCCCATGCGCGCGATGAGACGTGGCCGCAGGCCAGGTCCCGCCACTACCGGGCCTCGGCCCGCGTGCGGATCCGCTGCGGCCGAGGCAGACGGTTGGCCTTCTGGACCGCATTTACCCCGCGCTTTTTACTGCGCGGTCACTGCGGGGACGTGGGGTGGTGGGCGCAGTTAATCCTACGAACCCCACGGGCCGCCCCCTCGGCTTCGCAGCCCGGGGCTACAAATAGGGGGAGAAGATGGGCGGCACTAGCACGCGCGCCCACCTCCTCCTTCTCCTTGCTCTTCTTTCTCTCCGCCGCCACCGCACCCCCGCAATCTCGCCGGAGTGCCGTCGTGACTTTCCATAGCCAAACCATTCTCCCCCGCGGCGCTGCTGTTCCGCCGCGGATCCGCTCCTCCTCCACCGTGTCGCGCCTCGATCGAGCCTTAAACACCCATGGCGCGCGACAAGGCGAACTCCGGCGTCTGGACGGTTCCAACGTCCAGCAGGACCACCTCGACTTCTTGCGCTACACAAGGCGGCTGCCCGGCGCGGGCTATGTTGAGGCGCGCGTCCCGCCGGCGAAAGAAATCACGCCGCACCGAGAGACGGCGAGCGCGTCGTGTTTCGGACGCATTTCCTCAACGGCTTCGACTTGCCGCTCAGCGGTTTTCTTCGCTCCTTCCTCGAGTTCTACAACCTCCAGCCGCACCACCTCATGCCCAACACGGTGGTGCTGTTGTCGTCCTTCGTCATGATGTGAGAAGGCTACCTCGGCATTCTTCCCACACTCGAGCTGTGGGAGGGGGGGTGTTTCTACACCAAGCTCGGCGTCGCGTCAAGGACGAGCCTGCCGAGTGCGGCGCCTTCATCGCGGTGCGGCGCCCAAGAGCCGGCAACTGCTTTCCACCCATCACTCTGATCCAGTCTGTCAAGCTGTGGCAGAAATCATACTTCTATGGTAAGAACGTTGACCCAACGGTGGACTTCCTCAACTTTCCGCCCTATGAAACCGGCCCACCGGCTGAACCGCGCTCCAGCTGGACGTACAAGCGGAAGCACCTGTCGGCCGCCGCCACTGCCGCCGTTGCCAGGCTCGAGGAGATGACGGACTTGGAGGGCCTCCATGCGGCCGACTTGCTGACGGCTTTTGTGACGCGCCGGGTTCTCTCCCTCCAGGGCCGGCCTCACATGATTTGTCAGATGAGTGGTCACCGGGACCCATGCCGGCTGTCCACCTATGAGATGTCGATCGCGGAGGTGGCCCACATGGTGAATGAGATCGCGAACCTCAAGCTCGCGACGGACTGGCGGTTCGGCAAGCCGCCATACTCCCGCGCTAATCCACCTCCTGCCGTAAGTTCCCGATTCTTCTCTCTTTTTTGGTCTTTATTTCTTCTGCCGAGTTTTGGCTTGCCGACTGAACAGTCGGACATATCACAGCTCCTTCCGACCGAGCAGCCGGCCGACGCTCTGGCGCACGGCCAGGTCTTCCTGCCGGACCGGGCGGTGAGTGACGCGGACGACCCCGACTTGGGGCCGGCCACCTTGGAAGACGATGCCACGGGTGGTGGCGACAGGGCAGGCGGCTCCGGTGGGGGAGGCGGCATTGAGGCGTGGTCGGACGACGACGCGGAGGAGGCCGGGCGGCGCCGCCGGCCGGCCGGCAACAGGGCGAGGGCGAGCTCCTCAGCGGCGCCATCCGCACCAGGCAATGCGCCGAAGCACCGAGCCGGCACGCAGCTGCATGGCGCCTGACCGAAGAAGCCCAAGGGCTCGGCTGCGGCGACCAGACGAGATGAGGGCGCCACGAAGGCCGTCCGGTTCCAGAGGGCCACGAAGCAGCCGCCGACGGTGCATGCGTGAGTGCTTACTCCTCTTCATGCTTTCTCTTGTTTTTTGTGAACTTCTACGGAGTTTTCTTCAACTCGCGCGAATCAGGGTACCGATCTCTCTTGAGCGGTCGACCTCCGCCTCCATCGTCGGAGGGCCAGAGGGATCTACCAACACCCGCCGTGTGGACCCGCGCGCCGAGCTCCAGGCGGCGACGGAGCGGAACGCGCGGGAAGCGCGCGAGGAGAAGGAGAGGGCGGATCAGGCGAAGGCGGACGCTGACAGGGGAGGGCAGGAGGAGGCGGACGTGGCGGCCAGGGCCCTGGCCGATGCCTCAGCAAAGGCCCAGGCGGAGAAGGAGGCCAAGACCCAGGCGGATGTGGCCGTCGGGGCGCAAGTGGGGGTGGCCACAGATGGCCAGGCCCCACTGCTGATCATTCCTCTGCGCTCCATGCCGCCAGCAACGGCGGTCTTGGCGCCAACTGGAGGGGCCAGCATCGACCAGCAGGCCATGGAGAGGGAAGGGGGAGACGCCATCGTCCCAAGGCCGCAGGCGCCCCAGCAGACGCTGGCTGCCGAGGCCCAAGACAGTCGGCCCAACGCGCCGCCAGCGTCTCAAGGCAGTGGCGAGCTGGTGGTGGGGGCGACTTCCGTCGTTCGGACCCCGGCGCGCAGCAAGGGCGACCTCGGCTCCGCGGCCCCAAGAGATTGGAGCCTCGAGCTCGTCGGTTCCTGACGCCAAAGCCACCAACTTCGCGCCAACGGAGTGGTTGCATGGGGGCGGGACGGGCACCCTGATCAAGGCGGCGCAGGACGTCCAGGCCGACTTCAGGGCCGAAGCCGCCTCCCTTCAGCAATTTATGAAGACGTTCGTGAAGACGCGGGCCACCGTCTGGGTATGTAACTTGCTTCTTGTTTTTGATTTTTGGAATATTTGGCGGGGGCACGCCAGCGCACCCACTGGGTGTAGTCCCCGAATTCCGGTCCGACTGCTGAGCAGACGGGCGGGAACTTCTCAGTGGGTTCTGAGTTCTGACTCCCCTTTCTTTCTATTGCTTCGTTGTAGGACTACCACAACGTCCGTGCAGCCACCTTCAACACCCAGATCAAGGAGATGGACAAGCGGACCGCGGACCTGGTTGAGAGCCGGAGTAAGCACTCCATCCTCTTACTTCTCGCGGGGGCGAGCCAGCGCACCCGCTGGGTGTAGTCCCCGAGTTTCGGGCCGACTGCCGAGCAGCCGGGCCGGATCTTCCGGCAACCACCTTTTCTTGCTTCTTTGTTGAATTGTTCAATCCATCGCGGGGACGCGTCAGCGCACCCACGGGGTGTAGTCCCCGAGATTCGGGTCGACAGCTGAGCAGTCGGGCCGGATCTTTCTGGCGTTTGCTTGTCTTTGTTGATCATTGATAGTTTTTTCTTCTTTGCCTTCGTAGGCGCTAATGCCACCTTGCAGCAGCGACTCGTCGAGGCTCAAACCGCGCTACGCGCCAAGGAGGCGGCGTGCCTCAAGGCGGAGCAGGAGCGTGATTGCCTGGCCAAGTAGCTGGCTGACCAGGCGGACACCCATAAGGCGGAGCTGCAGAAGCTCAAGGACGCGGAGGAAGCTCTCCAGGCCGAGTTCGAGAGTCAACGCTCGAACTGGGTTGACACGCAGAAAGCCCTGTTCAAGAATTCCTCTGATTAGGCAGTTAACTTGCCGATTAATCCCTACTCGTAGGGTCGCCGAGTAGCTGATAAATTGATAAATCGTCCGATTAATTGATTAACTTGCCGATTAGCCTATTAATCCCCTACTAGCCAGCCAACCGAGCAGCTACGAGTTAACGATTTCCTCAACAATGGCAGAAACCCCTGGAGGCCGACTATGTCGAGGTCGAGGATCTGCTCGACGGTCCGTTGCTCTTTCCTTGTTCTGCCTGCCGATTCGTCCTGCATGCCTGCCTCCGCCTTCTCATTTCTTTCTTCTTTTCCTGAGCAGAGTATTTCCTCGGCTACTCCGTCACCGCCAACCAGGCCGTCGAGGCCCTCCGCGATGAGTGGAGGCAGGCTGGCGTGACGGTTGCGCCCAAATGCCCTCGAACTCTTGCCAAGGAGATGGTCGCCATCGAGGCTCGTCTCCAGCCGGCGCATCGGGCTCTTCGCTGTCTTCAGCGTGCTGGAGCTCAAGTGGTCTCCGCCCTTTGGCCGGGCACTCCTATTTTGCGCACCGCCAGCTGGACCTCCGACTGGTTGGAGGTGGCCATCGGCCGCATCGAAGCGTGGAAGGGCTCCTCCGCTTGGGCGGGTGCATGCCGGGCTTTGGAGTTTGTCAAGGGGTGTTACCCTGGGCTGAATTTGGACCAGCTCGCCACCCTTCGTGCCGAAGCCGGTGCGGAGCTGGAGGCGGTGGCGCCTCAGCTTCATCATCATGCCGCGGCGATCGCCGAGTATACGGACACCAGCGTCTTCCTCCCTGAGCTGGACGAAGCGGGCGCCGAAGTGCCGCCCAACTGGTTCGGGCTGAACCCAGAAGGCGGCCAAGACTCGGTGGAGGAGATCGCCTCCAGTGATGAAGGCGAAGAGGAGGAGGATGAGGACAAGCGTGGCGAAGGCGACGCGCCGGGTGGTGAAGATGACGGCCGGCCTCAGCCCGACCAGGTCTCGACCAACGGGCGAGATGTCGGCGAGCCGACTGCTGCCTGTGCTGACCAGACCGAGACCCACCAGGCGGCCGCTCCACCACCCGTAGCCTCTGCCTCCGCTGGCCTCTCTGATCCGGCTGCTGCTCCTTTGGCCTAGGTGGCCAAGTTATCTTTCTTTTCCCTGTTTTGTAATTCTTGAACAAAATGTGTTAAGTTCATGCAATTCCACCCGCTGGGGGTGTATTCAAACTTTTTTGAATGCTGGCCAAGGGCCTTTTGTTGCAAAAAGTAATCTGTCGATTTCTGACTTGTCTTGCTTTTCTACTTCTTTAGCTTTTTTCCTTTGCCGCCTTCCCTTGGCTGCCGTCTTGCCAGCCGGACAGCCGCTCTGCGGTCTGTGACTGGATCAAGTACTTGGACGTTTTAGGAAGAACGAGTACTTCAGCCATTTGGTAGAATGTAGCAACTTAAGTTAGAAATCGGCCGGCCGGCTGCTCAGCAGCCGGCGGCGAGGGAGGAGCCGACTCGGCCTATGCAAAATGTTTTAGTCCTTCGCCATTTTTCGTGTGGGCACCGTTTTCTGCCTTCATCTCTTGCCGGCCGGACAGCCGCTCTGCGAGCTGCGGCTTGTGGCAAGAGAGGGCTTAGGTGCCGGCACACTACTTATCCGACTGTAGGTAACATTGGCATAGTACAAGGCGGCAAGCCCCCGGGCCGACTGGTCGAACCCGGTGCAAGGTAGTGAAATAACACATCCATAGGCGTAGAACTTATCATATAGATAAAGGAGGTAGCCCTTGAGTTCTCCTCAAGGGCCCCGATGTCTTAGTGCTTTAATACAAAAGGCAGCATGGTACATACTGAATCAACTATAAAATCTTTGGAGGAGGTTTGCATTCCACGGGCGCTCCGATTCCTTGCCCGAGTCGTCTCTCTTGCGTGCTCTTGGCTTCTGCGTGTCGATGAGGTAGTAGGAGTCGTTCCCCAAAGCCTTGCTGATGATAAAGGGGCCTTCCCAAGGGACCGAGAGCTTGTGCTGGCCGGCTGTTCGCTGGATCAGCCGGAGCACGAGGTCTCCCTCCTGGAAGGATCTTGGCTTGACCTTCCGATTGTGGTAGCGGCGCAGAGTCTGTTGGTAGATGGCAGACTGGCTGAGTGCTAACAGCCGGCCCTCCTCCAGCAGATCGACGTTGTCTTCTCGTGCTTCCTTCGCTTCCGCCTCAGTGTACATGGTGACGTGAGGTGAGTCAAACTCAATGTTAGTTGGGATGACGGCCTCGGCACCGTACACGAGGAAGAATGGGGTGAAGCCGGTTGACTTGTTCAGAGTGGTGCGGAGGCTCCAAAGGACGGCCGGCAGCTCGTCGATCCAGCAGCCGGCCGACCGCTCCAAAGGCTCGACCAGTTGGGGCTTGATGCCGGCAAGGATGAGGCCGTTTGCTCGCTCAACTTGGCCATTTGACTGTGGATGGGCAACGAACGCTAGGTCCAGTCGGATGCCCTGCGTCGCGCAGAAACGGGCCAAGGCTCCTTTGGCAAACTTTGTGCCATTATCAGTAATGGGACTAAAAACTGATACGGATAAAAATGTTTTGTCCATTAAGCTCGACTTGTTGCAAGAACAAGTTCAAGGAGTTGACTACAATGAGGTTGTCTCACCGTAGCAATGCTTAAATTCGGTTCGGGTTAAACTAGCAATTAATACATATTTCAAACATGAGATATGAAACATGGATGACAAAAGAATTTCCATGAAATGGAAATACAACCTAGGACTTGTATGTGATACAATCCAAAGTATTTTGTCAGTCCAGAGTATGCTAGTAAGTATGCAAAGTTAAGAGTTCCAGCAATGGACAAAAGAGAGCAAAATGGAGTTGGAATCTTCATTGTTGAGGGAATGGTCAAAGGGGTTTGACTTCATCAATGGGTAATGAAGATGCTTGTGGTTTCAAGAAAGTAAGTGGGAGCATAATAATATTTCTGAAAACCTTGTGTGCTTGACACATTGTTAATTGGAAATAAATTTCTTGACACGAATTAGTGTGTAGTTCAATAAATGTTGTTGCAAGTAGTGGATTAATCTATCTTCAGAAATGAATCAAGTAGATATATGGATATTTGCTTGATAAGACATAAGTCTGGATCTTTTGAAATCATTCGAAAGGTTTTCAAAAATGAAGTAGAAGTTATTGTAACAAGGAAATTATGTTTCTACAATTTGATTACAGAAAGGAATATCTGAGTTACAAATTTAGCTAATGTCTGATGAGTTGTGAAAAGAGTTTCATAACTTAAACCTCCCGGAACACCACTATGAGTGGAATGTCTGTGAAGATGTAATCAAACCATTTATGACATGGTAAGATCAAAGTTGACATAAATAAATTTCCCATTATAACTTTTAAAGAGTAATGCTTTAGAGACTGCGGCTTTTACACTGAAAAGAGCTCCATCAGGTCTGTTGAAATGACGACATGGTATGGTACGCCCAACCATGTTATATCTTTTCTTAACATTTGGAATATGGGGCTTGTGTAAAAGGTTACAAACCTATTCCAAATAAGACAAGTGCTACTTTGTAACTTATCCCAAGTCATTGGGTATTCCCCCACCACTATACCGAGGCAAAGGATTTTTGCCACAAAACGGTATGCTTTTAAAGAGAATAGTTCTTGCAAAAGGGTAAGTGGGAGGACAGTGCAACTCAATGAGATAACAAGTATCTTCGTCATTAGGTGAAAGGAAAGGAACCTTGGAAGTGATTCCAGAGTTTCCTACTGCGACTGATATGGAAGGCTCTACATGAGATGTATGGACTTCGGTCGAACTTGTAGCTGAACAACGTAGGCAAAGCTCATGCAAACCTCTCAGGTGCACAAACGAGATATTGTTGTTAGACAACAGTATACCTATGATACAAGGAAGCGTTGATGGGCCCTGACTCCGGAATTGGCTAAATGCCAATATAATCCGAGATAGTTTCCATAAATGATTCCAGATTTAAATCTTGATAAACCCTCCGAAAGGCTTGGAGTCCAAGGGATTGTAATGAGACTAAAAACTGAGACGGATAAAAATGTTTTAAACATTAAGCTCGACTTGTTGCAAGAACAAGTTCAAGGAGTTGACTACAATGAGATTGTCTCACCGTAGCAATGCTTAAATTCGGTTCGGGTTAAACTAGCAATTAATACATATTTCAAACATGAGATATGAAACATGGATGACGAAAGAATTTCCATGAAATGGAAATACAACCTAGGACTTGTATGTGATACAATCCAAAGTATTTTGTCAGTCCAGAGTATGCTAGTAAGTAAGCAAAGTTCAGAGTTCCAGCAATGGACAAAAGAGAGCAAAATGGAGTTGGAATCTTCGTTTTTGATGGAATGGTCAAAGGGGTTTGATTTCATCAATGGGTAACGAAGATGCTTGTGGTTTCAAGAAAGTAAGTGGGAGCATAATAATATTTCTGAAAACCTTGTGTGCTTGACACGTTGTTAATTGGAAATAAATTTCTTAACACGAATTAGGACTTCATTTGAAAATAGTTTTTCAATGAAGTGCTTGAGCTAAATAGCCTTGATATTAGGCATAATGATCTATGGAGATAGATTTACCTAATAGGGCTGAGAAAAAAATACATATTGACAAGATGCTGAAACCGTTTAGCACTAAGAACGACAAGGAGTGATTCTTGCCGAAGTCACATGGAAAGAGTTTTTGCAAGAATCGTTGTCCCAAAGCACTGATGAGCAAAATACATGATGAAGATTCCACACACTCCTGTGTTTGGATTAATCATGTATTCTATGGTATGTAAAACAACCAGATATGTCCAATACTCCCAAGCTGTTGCAAGTATAGATACCAAAGTGATCAAAAGTACTGATCATGGGACAATAGTGAAAAAAGATCATTGAGTACTAAAGTAGCACTGATGACATGTTTTCTCGCAAGTGGAGATCATGAAGAGTTCATTGTAAAAGGTTACATCAATACAGTTTTCATCATTTCTCCATGCGATTTTCGATTTAAATTGAGGGTTTTGTGTAACACACAATATGGTGGTGCAGTTAGATGGAAATTGTTCCAAACAAGTTACTGTGGCGAATTCTATAATAGAGGCGAAGTATGTTGCCGCTTCAGAAGTGACAAAGACAAAGATGTTGAATCATATAGTTCATTCATGAACTTAGTATGGTTCCAAGAAGGCTTTGGTCAATGGGACACTATTGCATATAGTTGCTCCATAACTCAGTTTGAGGAATCAGGTTTCGACCAATGATTCACATATATACAAAGCCAAGTCCGCACAAAATATGAATTTTGTGAAAGTGTGAAAATGCGAGGATATGCAGAGATACACACGGAGCTGAAGTTGTCAGATCCGATGGACATCAGGCTATACCACATGCGAAGCTTTTTTTACACCGGTATGCCATAGGTGTAAAGTGCATTAGCATTAACTAGATTATTGACTCTAGTGCAAGTGGGAGTCTGTAGGAGATATGCCCTAGAGGCAATAATAAATGATATTATTTATCTCCATGTTCATAATTATGTTTATGTTCCATGCTATAACTGCAATGATTCTCGAGTCTGCAATATCCACGAGGCTCGAAGGGAGACTCATATGCATGTGTGGAATAATAAATGGTAAGAAGTATTCCTAGTATGGCCTCTAAGACTAGCTCAAGTGTTGCATGATGGTTCTGTTTTCCTGATCATGGGCATGTCTATGCCAGCAACTTTGAGGGCACAATGTTAAGAGAACATTTATGTTGAATCGACCCGGATTGATGTTATGCTATGAGATTCATTCGTCACAAGTTAATGGTACATAACACAGAGATGGTTAACGTTTGCATGATTCCTTAGACCATGAGAGTATCGAGTTTCTTCATGCTTGCTTCATGAACTTTGGGGTTTGTTAAACGTCATCTGTAAATGGGTGGCTATTACGGCGGCTTACGGGTTCATGGAAAAGTATTTCAAGTAACTTGATAGCTCAAGATTGGGATTTGCTCCTCCGATGATGGAGAGATATTCTCGGGCCCTCTCGGTGTTACGGTATCCATAATCGTCTGGCCAGACACCTTGTGATTTGATCACTGGGATGCCGGAACACGGAAACGAGAAAAGAGAACAAAACTGGTAACGAGGTAACTTGCATGGTGGACAAATTGTTCGTCCACGGGGATGCAATAAATCTCACCTCGGGTGTTTGTGACATATCGCGAAGCAACAGGAATAGCTCACTGCAACTGGAGGTCCACTTGAATATTTATTCATGTGGGTATAGGGGTCAATATGGGTGTCCACGGCTCCGATGTTGATCATTGATAGGAAGGGGTTTCGGGTCATCTCTATACTTCACCGAACCTATAGGGTCACATGCTTAAGGGTCATCTATCTGCTGAATACGAGATAGGGAGTCTGAGAGAAAATCACCAAAAAAGTTTCGGACAGCGGAAAAGTTCCGCAGAGAAAGGTCATCGGATGAGTTTCAGTGAAACCGAAAAGTTGTTTCGGGATATACTATTAAGTCAAATTTGTTTTGGCACATGCCTGATAATTCTTGGAGGGTGCCAGAGTCATTCTGGAAACTTTCTGGAATTTTCCGGGATAAAAGCTGGAAATGCTCCGAAGCTGCCGGAACCACTTCAGATGCTTTTCGCAGATGAAAATCACTAATCCGGAATTGTTTCGGAACACGTTGAAAATTATTTTAGTGGGTACTGGAAATGTTCTAAGCCCACATAAATATTTTTAGTTCGAACGGACGCTAAAAATGTCGTCATGAATATTGAAAGTGCTTTTTGGGATATTTATGGAAAGCCACCTTTTGGGGCTTTTCCCAAAAGGCTTCTAGAAGGACTTGGGGATCAAGGAACCCCCTTTGGGGGCCCCCATGAAGGTGGGACGTTGGAGGGTGCAGCTCTTCCATGGGGCTCCACTTGTCATCCCTTTATGCCCTTTATGTGTGACACAAAGTGTGGGCATTTTGGGTTTTTCAAGTGCCATGCAATGATCTGGCTTCTCTCTCCCTCCCCGCGAAATAGTTTCGTAGAGCCGAAAGGCTGTCTGGGTTCCGGCAGGAACTAGTTCTGGACGGCGAAGCCCTGCCGGATAGATGACACCGTATGTGTGCAACTCTGTAGAGTGATCGTAGTTTCGGTCTTAGTTCGAGAGTGCCTCCCGAAGGGCTGTCCGTGTGACCGTCCGAGTTTCAAAGGTCCTCCCGAAGGGCTGTCCGAGTGACCGTCCGAGTTTCGAAGGTCCTCCCGAAGGGTTGTCCGCGGCACCGTCCGGGGGACTCTCCGACCACCTCCCGGAGGGCTGTCCGAGGGGCAGATGAGGGTATACATCGTCGCGGTTGGGAGGTTGTAAATCCTAGCTGCGGGGATCTGCGCCGCTAATCGTCATCGACTCTACTTCCCGCTGCGCGACGAGTCGGTAACGAAAAAGATCAAACCTTGTATGCAGTCTCCATAGTGGTCCTGGGCTGGTGCGTAGGTCGGAAATTCTTGTTTTCTGCTGCGTTACCCTACAGGTATTGCTTGCCGGGTGGAGCCGATTCGTGCCAAGGCATCTGCTTGCTCATTGTCGGCTCTTGGCACGTGAAGGAACTCGCACCCCTCAAAGTATCCACTGAGTTGCTGGACGAGGAAGCGGTAGCTTGCCATATTTGCATCCTTGGCGCCCCAGTCACCAGAAGACTGCTGGACCACCAAGTCGGAGTCGCCGTAGCTCAGGATCCGGTGGATGCCGATCTCTTTGGCCAACCGGAGGCCGTGTGTTAGTGCTTCATACTCGGCCACATTGTTGGAGGCGGCAAAGTGGATTTTCAATGTGTATTTGAGCTTGTCGCCTTTGGGAGAGGTGAGGACGATGCCGGCTCCCAAACCGGTGCGCATCTTCGAACCATCAAAGTGCATCCGCCAATGGGTGGAGTCCGGCACTGCCGGCAGGTACTGGGTCTCAGCCCAGTCGACGAGGAAGTCAGCCAGTGCTTGGGACTTGGTGGCGGTGCGGGGCTGGTACAAGATGGTGTAGGGGGCCAACTCGATGGCCCATTTGGCCACTCGGCCGGATGCATCTCTGTTTCCAATGATCTCAGCGAGTGGGGTAGTGCAGACAACCGTGATTGGGTGCTCTTGAAAGTATGGCTTCAGCTTCATGGCGGCAAAGTGCACGCCGTAGCACATCTTCTGATAGTGAGGGTAGTTCTGCTTTGAAGTTGACAACACCTCGCTCAAATAGTACACCGGCCTCTGGACCGGCTGTGCATTTCTGTCCTCCGGGCTCCACCACCATGACTTTGCTGACCACCCGGCTGGTGGCAGCGATGTAGAGGTACATGGGCTCTTTAGCAGTCGGATCCGCTAGGACAGGCGGAATGGTCAACATCTTTTTCAGCTGGAGAAAAGCTTCATTCGCCTTGTCATTCCACTCGAAATGAGTGGTCTTCTTCATGAGCTGGTACTGGGGAAGAGCCTTCTCGCCCAGCCGACTGATGAGGCGGCTGATGGATGCCAAGTAGCCGGTGAACTTCTGGGCGTCTCGCAGTCGGGTAGGCTTCTCCATCCTCTTGATGGCTTTGATCTTCACAAGGTTGCACTCAATGCCACGTTTTGAGACCAGAAGCCAAGGAGCTGGCCGGCTGGTACTCCGAACACGCACTTTTCTGGGTTGAGCTTGATTTGGAATCGGCGCAGATTTTCAAAGGTTTCCTTGAGGTCTTCGAGGAGTGTATTGTGCTTCTCCGTCTTCACCACAATATCATCTACGTAGACGTGGGCATTTCTGCCGAGTTGCTTGAGGAGGCATTTCTGCATGCAACGCTGAAACGTGGCACCGGCATTTCTCAGGCCGAATGTCATGGTTAGGTAGCAGAAGGCTCCAAATGGTGTGATGAAGGCGGTCTTCAGGCGGTCTGCCGGGTTCAACTTGATCTGATGGTATCCTGAGTAGGCATCCAAAAAACACAACAGCTCACATCCAGCTGTGGAGTCTATTACTTGGTCTATCTGTGGCAGAGCAAACGGATCTTTTGGGCAGGCCTTGTTGAGGCTGGTGTAATCAATGCACATGCGCCACTTGTTATTCTTCTTCAGTACAAGGACTGGGTTGACAAGCCATTCTGGGAAGAAAACTTCCATGATGAAACCGGCTGCCAACAGACGGGCAATCTCTTCTCCTCCGACAGTCGGCGGAGGGGTTGCTTGACTGGCTTGGCATCTTCTCTGACGTGTACCTTGTGCTCGGCGAAATCCGTCGGAACACCCGAAATGTCCTTGGGGGACCACGCGAAGATGTCCCAATTCTCACGGAGGAAATCGACGAGCACGCTTTCCTATTTGCTGTCAAGGTTTGCACCTATGACAGCGTACCTCTCCGGGTGCTCTGGGTCCAACGGTATCTTTTTCGTCTCTTTGGCCAGCTTGAAGGATCCTTCGGCTTCTGACTCCTTAGGATCATGGGACATGTCCAGCTTCTTGCCGGCCATGGCCACAACCCGGTCAAGGAGCCGCTTCTCGGTAGCGATAACAAGGGATTCGGCCAGCCGGCTGCTAGCGGCCGCACAGTCGGACGACTTCTGGTAATCTCCGGAGACGGTAATAACTCCCTTGGTGCTTGGCATCTTCATCTTGAGGTAAGCATAGTGTGGCACCGGCATGAATTTGGCCAAGGCAGGTCGGCCGAGAAGTGCATGGTAAGGGCTCTCCAAGTCAACCACTTCAAACCAGATGGGCTCTCGGCGGAAACGATCTTTGTCTCCAAAAAGGACATCTATCTTGATCTTGCCGATTGGTGAGTGAGAAAGGCCAGGAACTATGCCATGGAAAACAGTCCGGCTGGGCAGGAGATGCTTTGGCTTGATGTTCAGTTTCTCCATTGTGTCGTGGTACAAGATGTTGATGCTGCTACCGCCATCTATCAGGACTCGGGAGAAGCGAGCAGCTCACCTCTCCGTAGCAAAGGTGGCCTCCAATACCAGAGCATAAGAACCCGGAGAGGGCATCACTTCCGGTTGGTCGGCTCGGCACCAATTGATCGACTTTTCTGACCAGTGCATGAACTCTGGGGCTTCAGTAGTTACTGCATTAACTTCTCAGGATTGCTGGCGTCGGCTACGCCTGTCGTCAGCCACACTGGTGAAGACGACGTAGGCTCCTTGCTCTTCTGGGTACTCATCATGAATAGCGGCGACTGGCCGGGTCGCCTGCTGTGGAGGAGGAGGCGGCGGCGGGCCGGCTGGTGGAGGAGGCAGCAATCCTTCGCCCTTGGCGATTCGGGTGAGCCCGTGGCACTTCCGAGTGGTGTGGTTGGACGGCTTTGCGCCGCTGTGAAACTTGCAGGGTGCATCAAAGGTTTGCTCATAGGAGAAGACGGGCAACCAATTTGGCTTGCCGCCTTTCTGACGCTTGGGAGCAGGCTGCTCTTCCGGCTGCTGTTCTTCGACTGTCGCCACCTGCCGGCTGGTGGAAGCCGGCTGTGGTGCTTTGCGCTTGTTGTCGTTCTGCTGCTGTTGCCGACTGGTGTCTCCAGCCGGAGTCCGAGGAGCTTGAGGAGCCACCTTGCCGGATGCATCAACTTGCATCTCCGTCTTCATGGAGGAGTCGGCCGTGGCGTACTTGTCTGCTATGATCAGCAGCTCGTCGAGAGTAGTTGGCTCGTCGCAGAGGAGCTTGTGCTTGAGTAGAGTGCCTTCTCTGCACCCGGTGGTGAAGTACTCAATGGCCTGCACCTCGTCCACGCCTTCGCAGGAGTTGCGTAGCTCGGCCCAACGCGTGAGGTAGTCGCGAGTCAATTCGTTGGGGCCTTCAACGCACAAGGAGAGTTGGCGAGGCTTGGGAGGCCGCTTGTACGTGCTAGTGAAGTTGTGGACGAAGGCTTCAGTGAAATCTACCCAGCTATTGATGTTGCGGGGCTTCAGGCTGTTCAGCCATGTCCGGGTGGTGCCCTAGAGCATGAGCGGAACGCACTTCACGGCAACACGCTTGTTGCCGTTTTCTATGCTGGCGGCCGTGGAGTAGTCGACCAGCCAGTCTTCCGGCTTCACGGAGCCAGTGTACTTGGGCGTATCTCTGGGGAGCGTGAACCCTTTGGAAAAGGGTTCATCGCGGATGCGGGGGCCGAAACAGGGCGGGCCCAGTGCATCTTCTTCTAGCGCCAGGGATCGGTTGAGGCTGTCGATCCGGTGGCGGGCGTCGTTCTCTCCGACTCCTCGGCGGCCAAGGCGGTCGCCGAGTGTCGGATGATCAACAGGCGGCGGGGAGGTGCGCCTCTCCCTGCGGGGAGGAGGGGGAGGCGGACAGTCATCCCGTCGTTCCATTGCTCTTCGCCGACCGTCTTGGTCGCGCTCGATGGTGATGCGAGTCTGACTGCGGCTGGCAGCCGACTCCTTGTCTCTTCTGTCGCAGACGCCACCAGTCGGTGTCCGGGATGTCGCGCCTTGATCTCGGCGAGGTGGCGGGTCGTCGTTCCGCCGGTTGGGTGCTTCAGTGCAGCAGGCGGCCTCTTGCTGCTCGGCGGCTGCGTCAATGAGCCGCTGGACACGCTCAGTCATGTGGCGACGCTCGTCACCCTCGAGCTTGTCCAGCTCATCTGCTGCCGCCTGGGCAGCTCGTATATTCTCTGCAGGCGTGGCGTAGACAGGGCGGTCTGCCCCGAACATGCTGGAAATGGTCGCGCTGTGCTGCCGGGCCGTGCCGATGCGGCTAGGCCCGCCAGGAGCCGGTGTGCCGCCAACAGCGCGGTCCATCTCGCGCTGGTAAGCCTCTGAGAGGCGTCTCATGCTAGCTAGCTTCTTGGCGCTTTCGATGAGCTGGACGCGGCGCGCCTCCAGCGTCTCGGCATCGGCGTCTTCTGCGATGGGCGTAGACAAGTCTCGCAGCGCTGCCTCGAGCAGGTCTCGGGCACAGTCACCGGAAGCTCCATCGTGGCTGATGACGAGCACCTCCGTGACAGTGCTGCCGCCGCTATCGGCACGGGGGAGAGGATCATCAATGACCACCACGTTGGTAGGGAACGCGTCGAGGGATGTCGTGTCGGAGTTGACGAGCATCGGGTCGGTAGAGCCAACCGACTCCAAATCGATGGCCGGCTCGTTGGCGACGTGGAGCTGGTCGAGGAGGCTGACGAGGTGGCTCTCTGGGCCGTCAGTGCCTGTGTCGGACGCAGGCTCATTGGAGAGGCGTATCTCGCCAACAAGGTCGGCGAGGCAGCTCACCGCGCAGGCGACCTCCACGCCATGCAACGCGTCGGCGCAGACGCCGTCTGGCATGCCGGGCTGGCTGCGCTCGCGGGGGAGGAAGAGGGATCCCGTCCAGAACAGATCTCCAGATGGCGGTGCACCTAGCCCCACGGTGGGTGCCAAATGTCGGGGGTTTGATGCGACATATGCCAAAGCATGGCCTATCATGATTGGGGCTAGTAAGACGTCGCTGGTGCCAGGAAGCGGGATGAGGCGAAGACATGCACGCCGGCGAATCGTACCCAGGTTCGGGGCTCCCCGTGGAGATAACACCCCTAGTCCTGCTTTGTGGGGTCTCCGCATGATCACTCAAGCAAAAATGGTGGCTACAAGCTTGCTCCTTGAGCTGTTTCTCTAGAGGGGGGAGGAGAGCAAGTCTAGCCCTAACTTCCTCTCTCTATATGGGTGTGTGGGTGAACAAGAGGCTGAACCCTTTGCATGGGTGCCCTGGGGGTTTATATAGGCCTACCCCCCAGGGGTACAATTGTAATCCGGCTAGGTGTAGGCCCGAACCGTCAGTGTCTCTGGTCGTCGACTTCTCCGCTGGCTGGTGGGGCTCGCCGCCTGGTGGGTCCTGCCATCTGTCCGGTACTTGGCCGACAGGCCGTACCCGCCGTCTGCCGGTCCTGCCGGCTACCCGATACTGTAGCGATGCGGCTAATGATGCGTGCTAGGTCGGGGGAGGCGTGGCTATAGTGTCGCCGCCTAGCGGGCGTTCACTGTAGCCATTCCCCGTATCGTCTGGTTAATGGCGCACGGGTCCCCAGGAGGGGGAGGGCCCCCTGGTCGTCTGTCGGCTTCTGCTAAGCCGACTGGCCAGGGACGGCCGCTTTCTGGTCTTCTCGTTATCAGGTGGGGCCCGCCGCCTGCGGGCCGTACCGACAACCCGTCATGGGGGCACAGCCCCATCTGACAGGGGTGACATCAGGGTCAGTGTGGCAACAGTGCTGCACCGAATGGAGGAGCCCGCTTGGTACGGCTTACTGTGGCCTTGCTATGCCCTAGGATAGGGGCGGCGAGGCGTCCTGTAGCCACACCCCGTCTCGTCGTATTTATGAGGGTGCGGACTCTGAGAGTGCTCGGGGCCGCCTGCTGGGAGCCGGCCTCTCCAGAGGCCGCCTGCCAAGAGTCGGCTCATCTTGAGGCTGCCTGCCAGGAGTCGGCTCATCTTGAGGCCACCTTCTGGGCTATGCCGCCATCTACCAGCCGGCCGCTTGGACTAGCCGGTGGCAAGAAGGCGGAGCTTTGGTCTTGGATTCTTGAGGGGCGCAGTCGGCCCCGATGTCTTGAAACGCCATGGGGAGCTGGTGGGGCTACCCGTGGCTAATTACTCCGACAAATGGGTATACACATATTTGAAGGAAATATGCCCTAGAGGCAATAATAAAGTTATTATTTATTTCCTTATATCATGATAAATGTTTATTATTCATGCTAGAATTGTATTAACCGGAAACATAATACTTGTGTGAATACATAGACAAACAGAGTGTCACTAGTATGCCTCTACTTGACTAGCTCATTGATCAAAGATGGTTATGTTTCCTAGCCATAGACATGAGTTGTCATTTGATTAACGGGATCACATCATTAGGAGAATGATGTGATTGACTTGACCCATTCCATTAGCTTAGCACTCGATCATTTAGTATGTTGCTATTGCTTTCTTCATGACTTACACATGTTCTTATGACTATGAGATTATGCAACTCCCGTTTACCGGAGGAACACTTTGTGTGCTACCAAACATCACAACGTAACTGGGTGATTATAAAGGTGCTCTACAGGTGTCTCCAAAGGTACTTGTTGGGTTGGCGTATTTCGAGATTAGGATTTGTCACTCCGATTGTCGGAGAGGTATCTCTGGGCCCACTCAGTAATACACATCACTATAAGCCTTGCAAGCATTGTAACTAATGAGTTAGTTGCGGGATGATGTATTACAGAACGATTAAAGAGACTTGCCGGTAACGAGATTGAACTAGGTATCGAGATACCGACGATCGAATCTCGGGCAAGTAACATACCGATGACAAAGGGAACAACGTATCTTGTTATGCGGTCTGACCGATAAAGATCTTCGTAGAATATGTGGGAGCCAATCTGAGCATCCAGGTTCCGCTATTGGTTATTGACCGGAGAGGTATCTCGGTCATGTCTACATAGTTCTCGAACCCGTAGGGTCCGCACGCTTAACGTTAAGATGACAGTTATATTATGAGTTTATATGTTTTGATGTACCGAAGGTTGTTCGGAGTCCCGGATGTGATCACGGACATAACGAGGAGTCTCGAAATGGTCGAGACATAAAGATTGATATATTGGAAGCCTATGTTTGGATATCGGAAGTGTTCCGGGTGAAATTGGGATTTTTCCGGAGTACCGGGAGGTTACCGGAACCCCCCGGTAACTTAATGGGCCTTAGTGGGCCTAGGTGGAAGAGACGAGAGGAGGCCAGGGCAGGGCCGCACGCCCCTCCCCCCCCCCCCCAGTCCGAATAGGACAAGGAGAGGGGGGGCGCCCCCCCTTTCCTTCCTCCCCTCCACCTCTTCCCCCTCTCTCTCCTAGTCCAACATGGAAAAGGGGGGGAGTCCTACTCCCGGTCGGAGTAGGACTCCTCCTGGCGCGCCTCTCCCCTTTGGCCGGCCGAACCCCCCCCCCCCCCTTGCTCCTTTATATACGGGGGCAGGGGGCACCTCTCGACACACAATTGATCATTGATCTTTTAGCCGTGTGCGGTGCCCCCTCCACCATATTACACCTCGATAACATCGTACTGGTGCTTAGGCGAAGCCCTGCGTCGGTAGAACATCATCATTGTCACCACGCCGTCATGCAGAAGAAACTCTCCCTCAACACTCGGCTGGATCGGAGTTCGAGGGACATCATCGAGCTGAACGTGTGCTGAACTCGGAGGTGCCGTGCGTTCGGTACTTGATCGGTCGGATCATGAAGACGTACGACTACATCAACCGCGTTGTTTTAACGCTTCCGCTTTCGGTCTACGAGGGTACGTGGACAACACTCTCCCCTCTCGTTGCTATGCATCACCATGATCTTGCGTGTGCATAGGAAATTTTTTGAAATTACTACGTTACCCAACAGTGGCATCCGAGCCTGGTTTTATGCGTTGATGTTATATGCACGAGTAGAACACAAGTGAGTTGTGGGCGATATAAGTCATACTGCTTACCAGCATGTCATATTTTGGTTCTGCGGTATTGTGAGATGAAGCGGCCCGGACCGACATTACGCGTACGCTTACGCGAGACTGGTTTCACCGTTGCGAGCACTCGTTGCTTAAAGGTGACTGGCGGGTGTCTGTCTCTCTCACTTTAGTTGAACTGAGTGTGGCTACGCTCGGTCCTTGCGAAGGTTAAAACAGCACCAACTTGACAAACTATCGTTGTGGTTTTGATGCGTAGGTAAGAACGGTTCTTGCTAAGCCCGTAGTAGCCACATAAAACTTGCAACAACAAAATAGAGGACGTCTAACTTGTTTTTGCAGGGCATGTTGTGATGTGATATGGTCAAGACATGATGCTGAATTTTATTGTATGAGATGATCATGTTTTGTAACCGAGTTATCGGCAACTGGCAGGAGCCATATGGTTGTCGCTTTATTGTATGCAATGCAATCGCCATGTAATTGTTTTACTTTATCACTAAGCGGTAGCGATAGTCGTAGAAGCAATAGTTGGCGAGACGACAACGATGCTACGATGGAGATCAAGGTGTCGCGCCGGTGACGATGGTGATCATGACGGTGCTTCGGAGATGGAGATCACAAGCACAACATGATGATGGCCATATCATATCACTTATATTGATTGCATGTGATGTTTATCTTTTATGCATCTTATCTTGCTTTGATTGACGGTAGCAATTATAAGATGATCTCTCACTAAATTCAAGATAAAAGTGTTCTCCCTGAGTATGCACCGTTGCCAAAGTTCGTCGTGCCCAGACACCACGAGATGATCGGGTGTGATAAGCTCTACGTCCATCTACAACGGGTGCAAGCCAGTTTTGCACACGCAGAATACTCAGGTTAAACTTGACGAGCCTAGCATATGCAGATATGGCCTTGGAACACTAAGACCGAAAGGTCGAGCGGGAATCATATAGTAGATATGATCAACATAGTGATGTTCACCATTGAAAACTACTCCATTTCACGTGATGATCGGTTATGGTTTAGTTGATTTGGATCACGTAATCACTTAGATGATTAGAGGGATGTCTATCTAAGTGGGAGTTCTTAAGTAATATGATTAATAGAACTTAAATTTATCATGAACTTAGTACCTGATAGTATCTTGCTTGTCTATGTTAATTGTAGATAGATGGCCCGTGTTGTTGTTCCGTTGAATTTTAATGCGTTCCTTGAGAAAGCAAAGTTGAAAGATGATGGTAGCAATTACACGGACTGGGTCCGTAACTTGAGGATTATCCTCATTGCTGCACAGAAGAATTACGTCCTGGAAGCACCGCTGGGTGCCAGGCCTGCTGCAAAAGCAACACCAGAGGTTATGAACGTCTGGCAAAGCAAAGCTGATGACTACTCGATAGTTCAGTGTGCCATGCTTTACGGCTTAGAACCCGGTCTTCAACGATGTTTTGAACGCCATGGAGCATATGAGATGTTCCAGGAGTTGAAGTTAATATTTCAAGCAAATGCCCGGATTGAGAGATATGAAGTCTCCAATAAGTTCTACAGCTGCAAGATGGAAGAGAATAGTTCTGTCAGTGAGCATATACTCAAAATGTCTGGGTATAACAATCACTTGATTCAACTGGGAGTTAATCTTCCGGATGATAGCGTCATTGACAGAATTCTTCAATCACTGCCACGAAGCTACAAGAGCTTCGTGATGAACTATAACATGCAAGGGATGAATAAGACAATTCCCGAGCTCTTCGCAATGCTAAAGGCAGCGGAGGTAGAAATCAAAAAGGAGCATCAAGTGTTGATGGTCAATAAGACCACTAGTTTTAAGAAAAAGGGCAAAGCGAAGAAGAAGGGGAACTTCAAGAAGAACAGCAAGCAAGTTGTTGTTCAGGAGAAGAAACCCAAATCTAGACCTAAGCCTGAGACTGAGTGCTTCTAATGCAAGCAGACTGGTCACTGGAAGCGGAACTGCCCCAAGTATTTGGCAGATAAGAAGGATGGCAAGGTGAACAAAGGTATATGTGATATACATGTTATTGATGTGTACCTTACCAGAGCTCGCAGTAGCACCTGGGTATTTGATACTGGTTCTGTTGCTAATATTTGCAACTCGAAACAGGGACTACGGATTAAGCGAACACTGGCCAAGGACGAGGTGACGATGCGCGTGGGAAACGGTTCCAAAGTCGATGTGATCGCCGTCGGCACGCTACCTCTACATCTACCTTCGGGATTAATATTAGACCTAAATAATTGTTATTTGGTGCCAGCGTTGAGCATGAACATTATATCTGGATCTTGTTTGATGCGAGACGGTTATTCATTTAAATCAGAGAATAATGGTTGTTCTATTTATATGAGTAATATCTTTTATGGTCATGCACCCTTGAAGAGTGGTCTATTTTTAATGAATCTCGGTAGTAGTGACACACATATTCATAATGTCGAAGCCAAAAGATGCAGAGTTGATAATGATAGTGCAACTTATTTGTGGCACTGCCGTTTAGGTCATATCGGTGTAAAGCGCATGAAGAAACTCCATAATGATGGACTTTTGGAATCACTTGATTATGAATCACTTGGTACTTGCGAACCGTGTCTCATGGGCAAGATGACTAAAACACCGTTCTCCGGAACTATGGAGAGAGCAACTAATTTGTTGGAAATCATACATACAGATGTATGTGGTCCGATGAATATTGAGGCTCGTGGCGGATATCGTTATTTTCTCACCTTCACAGATGATTTGAGCAGATATGGGTATATCTACTTAATGAAACATAAGTCTGAAACATTTGAAAAGTTCAAAGAATTTTCAGAGCGAAGTTGAAAATCATCGTAACAAGAAAATAAAGTTTCTACGATCAGATCGTGGAGGAGAATATTTGAGTTACGAGTTTGGCCTACATTTGAAACAATGCGGAATAGTTTCGCAACTCACGCCACCCGGAACACCACAACGTAATGGTGTGTCCGAACGTCGTAATCGTACTTTACTAGATATGGTGCGATCTATGATGTCTCTTACTGATTTACCGCTATCGTTTTGGGGTTATGCTTTAGAGACGGCTGCATTCACTCTAAATAGGGCACCATCGAAATCCGTTGAGACGACGCCTTATGAACTATGGTTTGGCAAGAAACCAAAGTTGTCGTTTCTTAAAGTTTGGGGTTGCGATGCTTATGTGAAGAAACTTCAACCTGATAAGCTCGAACCTAAATCGGAGAAATGTGTCTTCATAGGATACCCAAAGGAGACTGTTGGGTACACCTTCTATCACAGGACATTCGTTGCTAAGAATGGATCCTTTCTAGAGAAGGAGTTTCTCTCGAAAAGAAGTGAGTGGGAGGAAAGTAGAACTTGATGAGGTAACTGTACCTGCTCCCTTATTGGAAAGTAGATCATCACATAAACCAGTTTCTGCGACACCTACACCAATTAGTGAAGAAGTTAATGATAATGATCATGAAACTTTAGATCAAGTTATTACTGAACCTCGTAGGTCAACCAGATTAAGATCCGCACCAGAGTGGTACGGTAATCCTGTTCTGGAGGTTATGTTACTAGACCATGACGAACCTACAAACTATGAAGAAGCGATGGTGAGCCCAGATTCCGCAAAATGGCTTGAGGCCATGAAATCCGAGATGGGATCCATGTATGAGAACAAAGTATGGACTTTGGTTGACTTGCCCGATGATCGGCAAGCCATTGAAAATAAATGGATCTTCAAGAAGAAGACTGACGCTGACGGTAATGTTACTGTCTATAAAGCTCGACTTGTTGCGAAAGGTTCTCGACAAGTCAAGGGATTGACTACGATGAGACCTTCTCACCCGTAGCGATGCTCAAGTCTGTCCGAATCATGTTAGCAATTGCCGCATTTTATGATTATGAAATTTGGCAAATGGATGTCAAAACTGCATTCCTGAATGGATTTCTGGAAGAAGAGTTGTATATGATGCAACCGGAAGGTTTTGTCGATCCAAAGGGAGCTAACAAAGTGTGCAAGCTCCAGCAATCCATTTATGGACGGGTGCAAGCCTCTCGGAGTTGGAATAAACGCTTTGATAGTGTGATCAAAGCATTTGGTTTTATACAGACTTTTGGAGAAGCCTGTATTTACAAGAAAGTGAGTGGGAGCTCAGTAGCATTTCTGATATTATATGTGGATGACATATTACTAATTGGAAATGATATAGAATTTCTACATAGCATAAAGGGATACTTGAATAAGAGTTTTTCAATTAAATACGTCGGTGAAGCTGCATATATATTGGGCATCAAGATCTATAGAGATAGATCAAGACGCTTAATTGGACTTTCGCAAAGCACATACCTTGACAAAGTTTTGAAGAAGTTCAAAATGGATCAAGCAAAGAAAGGGTTCTTGCCTGTATTACAAGGTGTGAGATTGAGTAAGACTCAATGCCCGACCACTACAGAAGATAGAGAGAAGATGAAAGATGTTCCCTATGCTTCAGCCATAGGCTCTATCATGTATGCAATGCTGTGTACCAGACCTGATGTGTGCCTTGCTATAAGTTTAGCAGGGAGGTACAAAAGTAATCAAGGAGTGGATCACTGGACAGCAGTCCAGAACATCCTGAAATACCTGAAAAGGACTAAGGATATGTTTCTCGTTTATGGAGGTGACAAAGAGCTCATCGTAAATGGTTACGTTGATGCAAGCTTTGACACTGATCCGGACGATTCTAAATCGCAAACCGGATACGTGTTTACATTGAACGGTGGAGCTGTCAGTTGGTGCAGTTCTAAGCAAAGTGTCGTGGCGGGATCTACGTGTGAAGCGGAGTACATAGCTGCTTCGGAAGCAGCAAATGAAGGAGTCTGGATGAAGGAGTTCATATCCGATCTAGGTGTCATACCTAGTGCATCGGGTCCAATGAAAATCTTTTGTGACAATACTGGTGCAATTGCCTTAGCAAAGGAATCCAGATTTCACAAGAGAACCAAGCACATCAAAAGACGCTTCAATTCCATCCGGGATTTAGTCCAGGTGGGAGACATAGAAATTTGCAAGATACATACGGATCTGAATGTTACAGACCCGTTGACTAAGCCTCTTCCACGAGCAAAACATGATCAGCACCAAGACTCCATGGGTGTAAGAATCATTACTGTGTAATCTAGATTATTGACTCTAGTGCAAGTGGGAGACTCCAGGAAATATGCCCTAGAGGCAATAATAAAGTTATTATTTATTTCCTTATATCATGATAAATGTTTATTATTCATGCTAGAATTGTATTAACCGGAAACATAATACTTGTGTGAATACATAGACAAACAGAGTGTCACTAGTATGCCTCTACTTGACTAGCTCATTGATCAAAGAGGTTATGTTTCCTAGCCATAGACATGAGCTGTCATTTGATTAACGGGATCACATCATTAGGAGAATGATGTGATTGACTTGACCCATTCCGTTAGCTTAGCACTCGATCGTTTAGTATGTTGTTATTGCTTTCTTCATGACTTATACATGTTCCTATGACTATGAGATTATGCAACTCCCGTTTACCGGAGGAACACTTTGTGTGCTACCAAACGTCACAACGTAACTGGGTGATTATAAAGGTGCTCTACAGGTGTCTCCAAAGGTACTTGTTGGGTTGGCGTATTTTGAGATTAGGATTTGTCACTCCGATTGTCGGAGAGGTATCTCTGGGTCCACTCAGTAATACACATCACTATAAGCCTTGCAAGCATTGTAACTAATGAGTTAGTTGCGGGATGATGTATTACGGAACGAGTAAAGAGACTTGCCGGTAACGAGATTGAACTAGGTATCGAGATACCGATGATCGAATCTCGGGCAAGTAACATACCGATGACAAAGGGAACAACGTATCTTGTTATGCGGTCTGACCGATAAAGATCTTCGTAGAATATGTGGGAGCCAATATGAGCATCCAGGTTCCGCTATTGGTTATTGACCGGAGAGGTGTCTCGGTCATGTCTACATAGTTCTCGAACCCGTAGGGTCCGCACGCTTAACGTTACGATGACAGTTATATTATGAGTTTATATGTTTTGATGTACCGAAGGTTGTTCGGACTCCCGGATGTGGTCACGGACATAACGAGGAGTCTCGAAATGGTCGAGACATAAAGATTGATATATTGGAAGCCTATGTTTGGATATCGGAAGTGTTCCGGGTGAAATCGGGATTTTTTCGGAGTACCGGGAGGTTACCGGAACCCCCCGGTAACTTAATGGGCCTTAGTGGGCCTAGGTGGAAGAGAGGAGAGGAGGCCAGGGCAGGGCCCACGCCCCTCCCCCCCCCTAGTCCGAATAGGACAAGGAGAGGGGGGCGGCGTCCCCCCTTTCCTTCCTCCCCTCCACCTCTTCCCCCTCTCTCTCTCCTAGTCCAACATGGAAAAGGGGGGAGTCCTACTCCCGGTAGGAGTAGGACTCCTCCTGGCGCGCCTCTCCCCTTTGGCCGCCGAACCCCCCCTTGCTCCTTTATATACGGGGGCAGGGGGGCACCTCTAGACACACAATTGATCATTGATCTCTTAGCCGTGTGCGGTGCCCCCCTCCACCATATTACACCTCGATAATATCGTAGCGGTGCTTAGGCGAAGCCCTGTGTCGGTAGAACATCATCATTGTCACCACGCCGTCGTGCTGACGAAACTCTCCCTCAACACTCGGCTGGATCGGAGTTCGAGGGACGTCATCGAGCTGAACGTGTGCTGAACTCGGAGGTGCCGTGCGTTCGGTACTTGATCGGTCGGATCGTGAAGACGTACGACTACATCAACCGCGTTGTGTTAACGCTTCCGCTTTCGGTCTACGAGGGTACGTGGACAACACTCTCCCTCTCATTGCTATGCATCACCATGATCTTGCGTGTGCGTAGGAAATTTTTTGAAATTACTACTTTACCCAACAATATTTTGGTTGCTATTGATTATGTTACTAAGTGGGTAGAAGCTATTCCAACCAGTAGTGCTGATCACAACACCTCTATTAAAATTCTTAAGGAAGTTATTTTCCCTAGGTTTAGAGTCCCTAGATATTTGATGACTGATGGTGGTTCACACTTTATTCATGGTGATTTCCATAAAATGCTTGCCAAGTATGATGTTAATCATAGAATTGCATCACCTTATCATCCTCAGTCTAGTGGTCAAGTTGATCTTAGAAATAGATAAATAAAATTAATTTTGCAAAAGATTGTCAATAGGTCCCGAAAGAATTGGTCTAAGAAATTAGATGATGCACTTTGGGCTTATAGAACAGCATATAAAAATCATATGGGCATGTCTCCTTACAAAATAGTTTATGGAAAAGCTAGTCATTTGCCTCTTGAGTTAGAACATAAAGCATATTGGGTAGTCAAAGAACTCAACTTTTATTTCAAACTTGCCGGTGAAAAGAGGCTATTTGATATTAGCTCATTAGTTGAATGGAGAAATCAAGCTTATGAAAATGCCAAGTTATTTAAAGAAACGGTTAAAAGATGGCATGATAAAAGAATTCAAAAGCGTGAGTTTAAAGTTGGAGAATATGTTCTTTTGTACAACTCTCGTTTCAGATTCTTTGCAGGAAAACTCTTCTCAAAATGGAAGGACCTATGTTATCGAGGAGGTTTATCGGTCTGGAGCTATCAAAATAAATAATGCCGAAGGTACTAACCCGAAGGTTGTTAATGGGCAACAAATAAAACATTATATCTCAGGTACGCCCATTAATGTTGAAAGGAATATTATCCAAACTATGACACCGGAAGAACACATAAAAGAGTCCTTCTGGAACGCTCTAGAATCGTGAAAATAAGGAGGTACGTGATACGGTAAGTAAACGGACTCCGAAAAATACGCAAAAATATTTTTTTCAGTTTTGGAATATTTAGAAAAGTAGGAAAATAAGAAACTTCCAGGACGTGTACCCTCGTGGGCACAAGACACCAGGGCGCGCCTGGCAAGGTGGGTTGTGCCCACTTCGGCTACCTTCCGGACTCCGTTTTTCTACAGTTTGCTTGTTTCCCAAGATTAAAAAAATCTTTATATACCCCCCGAACCTATTGACCATCATATCGTGGAGAAATATTCTCTTCTCTTCTCTTTTCTTGCTGTTTTTGGTCAGATCTGTTAAGCCAGGCATCAAGTCTTCTTCCTCCTCCAACAATGTAGAAGAGGATGCTTGGTTGATGAAGATCGAGCTACAGAGAGAAGAGCCTGTAGAAGCCGTGAAGGGAGACGAGAGCAAGGAGGCTACTGTAGATCAACCTCCGGTGGTCGAGCAAGCACTGCCAGCCGAGGAGGAAGAAGAAGATATCCTTAAACCTTACTATGCTCATCTTACTCCTACTGAGATTGAAGCCTTTCACATCATTGAAATGGTTCGTGTGCAAAATAAGTATCTCACCCGTGAAAATATTCTGCATCAAGAGCACATCATCCACCTCCGGAGCGTCATCCGTCGATTGGAGAATCTCTTGATCCTTAAGGACATGATCGCCTCTTCACGACCACCACCTTCTTCTTCATCACCAAAGAAAATTGAGTATCGGGTATGGGCACTCCCCTTGGCTTCCGCCAAGCTTGGGGCAGGTGCCCCGGTATCATATCATCCCCACTATCTTTTGCCTTTACTTATTTTAGTTCAACCTTTTGCTTTAGATGAATAAAAGTTTAGTTCGACCATTTCTTTTCGAGAGTTTGCTTAGTGATCTATCCTTATAATTGTGTGCGAGATATATAATAAAGTTTAGTTTGAGTTCTTGCTTTCTTTACTTTCATGTTGCAATAAAAAGAAAGGAAATAAATCAAAAAGATCATATGCTAATCTTATGGTAGGTGATGACACCACATAAGGAAAAGTATAAGTAGAAAATTTTATTAGAGATTGGCAAACATAGCATTAGTCAGTGATGCAACTCATGAAAATATTAATAAGGGAAGAGAAGATTCACATATAAATATACTATCCTAGAAATCTTTTGTGATTGTGAGCCCCCATCAAAATATTATATGCCAAAAATGTTGACATTGGACAAGGAAGACAACTTAATGATTTATGTTTGTTCATATTCACATAGAAGTCATATTGTCATGGATCCTTTAACATGTGGTGCTTTCCCCCTATATTTGCTAGCCAAAAATTCCGCACTAAGTAGAGATACTACTTGTGCATCCAAAAACCCTTAAACCCAAATCTTATTTTCAAGAGTCCACCATACCTACCGAGGGATTGAGAAAGATCCCTCAAGTAAGTTGTCATCGATGCAGTAAGGCAATAAAAAAATGCTTCTAAAAGTGCGAGATCATTTAGTGTAAGATAAAATTGAGCGTTGTATGAACTTGTGATGGTGAAGAATAAAAGTGACAGACTGCATAATAAAGATTGCCATCACAAGGGGCAATACTAACAAATAAGCGCATGGCAACCTCTGCTTCCCTCTGCGAAGGGCCTATCTTTTACATTTATGTATTTACTTTTATGCAAAGAGTCAAAGTTTTCTCTCTATTCCTTTTTATTTTTCTCCTTTGGCAAGCATCATGTGGTGAGGAAAGATCTAGGCACATATGTCCAGCTGAATATGGGTAGCATGAGTTATTATTGTTGACATCACCCTTGAGGTGAATATGTTGGGAGGCGAAACTATAAGCCCCTATCTTTCTATGTGTCCGATTAAAACGTTTTGCTCATGTGTATGCGATGAGTGTTAGAAATTATAGAAGAATATATGATGGTTGAGTATGTGGACTTGCCTAAAGGCTCCGATACGTGACCCTTCCTGAAAAGATGATGAATTGTAGTTGCAAAGTTGACAAAGAACATAGTTTGTTGGTTTCTAATAGAGTTTTTGCTTTATACTTCGATAAGTGCGATGAGTTGCCACTAGTTCATGAGAAGTCTATGATAAAAGTTCTATGATAAAGTCCCATGTTTAAATTTGTTGCTGATATAATAATCAACATGATGCTTCGATGTCTATATTTTGTTTTTATCGACACCTCTCTCTCTCTAAGCATGTGGACATATTTTTCGATTTTGGTTTTCGCTTGAGGATAAGCAAGGTCTAAGCTTGGGGGAGTTGATACGTCCATTTTGCATCATGTTTTCCTACTGTTATTTATGATGTTTTTATACATAATAATGATTTTTGGAGTAACTAGCACAGTGGCCCTCGCAAATGCGAGGGCAACCTCTTTTGTGCTTTTTTTCTTCTTTGAAGGTGGGTTTTCCTCTAGCCTCTCCGCACCATATGTGCGCGGGCAATTTCTCGATCTTCTATTTGCATTAGTTTTAATACCATGCATCATGAAATGGGCCTTAACAACATACGAAAACACATTGTTTTCTTAAACAGTATTTGTTGAATTCAAAATATGGAACTTAAAATTATAAGTAGTATGTTAGCGATAAAACAGGATGGTTTTAACTTGAAAACAAATTAACTATTAAATATTACTCATAACAAAATTTAAGCATTGTACTTCCTATGATTTAGCTTGTAGAAATTGTTAACAAAGACATATAATGTAGAAATCATATGGTGCCTCCTCTTTAGGGGGCAACACATTTTTTACATTGTGACGTCTATTTAATAAAAGTGGACCGATCTTTATATCGATATATATTCAACATCAAGTACATGATATAAAACAATTTCCAAAGAAATTGCTAAAATCGAATAAATGGTAATGTGCGAGATGAGTAGATGGTGGAATTTAGTGATTGAAATATGACATTTCAAGTGATCTTCAATATGCTTCTGCCTGGCATCATATAATGTAGAGTTTCACTATGCCACATGTCTCCTCTTTCTCTTATATCTCTGCTTGTATATCATCTTTGGTTTGGTAAGAAAAACTAATCTCTAATGAAAACCGTGAGAAACCTAGTTTTTATATTGTGGTCCCTTTACAATTATTATTGTTTTTGCAATTTCTAGTATTGTGTAACCCTATTGAGATGGCGATGCTAGAAATATTATGCCGGGTCATTGCATCGCGCTAACTTGGATTTATGCCTTGAAAAGAGAGAATATAAATCATTGTCCTTATGATCATACTTTGGCTGTCAATTTCTTAGCCAGCATGTTTGTAACAATATAGTTATACGTTAAAATTCATTATAATTCTTTCATTATACATTACAATACATAACTTTTTAATATCAATTTGATGTTTTTTGTTGGTAATTCTTTCTTTCTATTTGGTTAAACATAAAAAATTGAGATGTTTATCCTAATATCTATGAACGGCGATGTGAAATGTCTGCAACCTTACAGTGACCAAATTTAGAGGAAACTGCCATTAAGGAAATTGTATATCCTGTAAAAAAATAACTACTATTTACCAACTATTCTAGAATCGACACAAATACTAACCATTAAATATCTTATTATGAAAGAAATTATCAAACTATCATTGGTTTATTATATATTTCATGGCCACATAATTGGTCATGTATTTCTAATATCGTTAAAACTGAATGAAAAATCGACTAATTTTGTGTAAACCGTATTCCTTCCTGTGAACATCGATCATATCAATTGGTTCATCTAAAAAAGAGTATACCATTTGGATTTTATGATTTTCAGTCGATTGTATCCTCCTGTTTGACATCATGTTTATACTAATTTTCTCAAAGCTTTGTTATTTATGATAAAAAATGCAGTATAATTCACAAATGTACATTACAGTCATAGAATAATATACGGCCCTAATGTATGGGGAAGTCTGAAACTTGAGACTGCTGATGTGCTTACACGTACGTGGTAGAGGCTAGCCGACAGGCCGGCCGAGGGCGCCGAACACTACAGTGACAGCCACTTACGTGAGGACGTACTCACATACATGCATGGGGAGTTCTAATTCAGCAAGGAGCACATAATTGAAGCGAGCTCCACTCCCTGTGATTCCTTTACCTCATAAAACTCCGATCGGCTCCCGCTATCGTTGTTGAGTTGTCTGTCTCCACCATATCTAAGGCGCTGGAACCATACCTGAAACATCCCCGCCCAAGAATTCTCAGCAGAGGCATTCTCCTCATCCTCCTCATGTGCAATTGAATCGATGATGTGTCCCCATCATACAAGACGCTAGACCATTGGAGTTCTGGGGCCGAGGCATTCTCTTCCGTTTGGCCGTCTCCTTGTCGTGGAAGCCACTGGAACTACACAGCAATGTGCCTGCCTTGGAATTTTAGGGCGAGGCGTTCTCCTCATCCTCATTGCCATCTGTGGAAGCAAGTTTGACCTTGGTCATCCCTGACCAAGAATTCCTGGCTGAGGCAATCTCCAAGTACTCGTCACATACTATTGCCCATTCATGCAAGGCCCTTGCTATGTGATGGCGGCAGTGGGAAGGATGTGATTGACCCTTTTGTTTTATAGACTTGAGATTTAACGGGTGCAGGAAAACTATCTAGCTTAGATGTGGGATAGAGAGGTTTTAGAGTGTGGTTTTCTGTAGCTCAGGCTACACGGTACCCCTTATCTTTGCCATCCATTTATGCATCAAGATCCGTGCAAACACATTTGTCTTTTTTGTTTCTCTCAAACGACACAACATATGAACTTCCAATTTTGCAGAACAACAATACATTCTAACTACAATCTAGGAAAAAACTTTCAGATTTTTTCATGCATTTTAAATACTTGAAATAATATTTTTATTCAAAGAAAATCTCATTTCGTATATTTATATCAGACCAAAAAATCTGAAAGTTTTTTCACACATTGATGTTCTAATCTTTGTTCGATCTGCAAAGTTTAAAGTTCATATGTTGTTTCATTTTCGAGAAACAAAAAAGAGAAATCTTCTTGTTGTTAGTTAGTTGAAGAGTACGGATCTCAAAGCAAGGCTGGAGGGTTGAGGATAAGAGGTTCCATGTAGCCTGAGCTACAAAGGAACTTTGTGGAGATTTTATATACGATACTTGTACACCACTTGTGAACATCGTATCATGGAGATCAAATAAAGAAAACAGTTGGTTTGATATGTACTTGCAGCCATCAATCGAATCCAGTGTGTTGGGTTCCTGCGGGCGGCCGGCCGCGAGAATCAATCAGGCCACGGTTGGTGTGTACGTGTGTGTGATCTATATGAAGTTAGCTAGCTTTGGATAGTAATGTTAGTTCCGGGAGAATCAATCGGCAAGCGGTAGGCTAGCAATGCACTGTTGTATATCTCGGCATAAAAGAACTTCGGGATTGCATCAGCGTTGTTTCGTCCTCGTGGTCGCATGTCGCCGGAAGCTGCGACGCAAATTGATAGAGACTCCATCCCGGCAACGCATGTGATGCATGCATATATGAATGGCAATACACGGTTGCTTTTTCTTTTCAATGAATGCATGCATACATAAACCAATACATAGCCCACGCCCAAGCTGGCCTGTTTTTTTTTAAACCAAGTCATCTGCCCCCACGTCCAACGCTGACCTTTTTATTATGAAGGCAATGCTCCACGAAACGTTTTCTTATTATAATGGCAATGGTGGGTAGTTTTTCACCTATAAACATTATCTAATGGCTGTAAATTTTAGATTATTAAATAAATGGTTGGATATTTCTAATTATTGTGGTAATTTCTATCTTATTTCTCTTTTTCTGGTGAGTCCGTCAAGTAACTCAAAGAGGGAGAATTCCGGCAGCTAGAAATCTGGACCTGGAAAAGCTACGACAGGCTACCTATTCTGCACAACTTCAAACAAGTTGAAACTTCACGGAGAAACTTTATGGAATATATGAAGAATATTGGAGCAAATAAGTACCAGAGGGGACCCACAAGGTGGGCACAACCCACCTGGGCGCGCCAGGGAGCCCAGGCGCGCCCTGGTGGGTTGTGCTCACGCAGGCCCACCTCTGGTGCCCATCTTCTGCTATATATGTCATTTTGACCTAGAAAAAATAAGGGGAGGACTTTCGGGATGGAGCGCCACCGTCTCGAGGGGAAACTTGGGCAGGAGCACTTTTGCCCTCCAGCGGAGCGATTCCGCCAGGAGAACTTCCCTCCCGGAGGGGAAAATCATCATCATCATCATCATCATCACCAAAAACTCTCCCATCTTGGGGAGGGCAATCTCCATCAACATCTTCAACAGCACCATCTCATCTCAAACCCTAGTTCATCTCTTGTGTTCAATCTTGTTACCGGAACTATAGATTGGTGCTTGTGGATGACTAGTAGTGTTGATTACATCTTGTAGTTGATTACTATATGGTTTATTTGGTGGAAGATTATATGTTCAGATCCATTATGATATTTAATACCCCTCAGATCTTGAGCATGTTTATCACTTGTGTGTAGTTACTTTTTTTCTTGAGGTCACCGGAGAAATCATGTTGCAAGTAATCATGTGAACTTGAGATGTGTTCGATATTTTGATAGTATGTATGTTGTGATTCCCTTAGTGGTGTCATGTGAATGTCGACTACATGACACTTCACCATATTTGGGCATAAGGGAATGCATTGTCGAATAGTAATTAGATGATGGGTTGCGAGAGTGACAGAAGCTTAAACCCTAGTTTATGCGTTATTCCATAAGGGACCGATTGGATTCAAAAGTTTAATGCTATGGTAAGAATTTATTCTTAATACTTTTCTCATAGTTGCGGATGCTTGCGGGAGGGTTAATCATAAGTAGGAGGTTTGTTCAAGTAAGAACAGGACCTAAGCACCGGTCCGCCCACATAACAAATTATCAAAGTAGCGAACACGAATCGAATCAACATGATGAAAGTGACTAGATGAAAATCCCGTGTACCCTCAAGAACGCTTTGCCTATTATAAGAGACTGTTTTGGCCTGTCCTTTGCCTCAAAAGGCTTGGGCTACCTTGCTGCACTTTTGCTACTATTATCGTTACTTGCTCGTTACAAATTATCTGGCTATCAAACTACTCTGTTACTTACAATTTCAGCACTTGCAGACATTACCTTTCTAAAAACCATTTGTCATTTCCTTATGCTCCTCGTTGGGTTGGACACTCTTACTTATCGAAAAGAGCTAGAATTGATCCCCTATACTTGTGGGTCATCATTGCTCTCTGGACAGCTCTACCCAGACATGCAACGACTCGGAGCTAGGCGTTGCACTGCATGGTGTGGCGCCTACCTCTGAGGCGTTGCACGTCTGGGTAGAGCTGTCCAGAGACAACAATCTTGAAGATCATCGGCCAATTCCTTAATGCCACATGCCCTATAGAAGTTCGAACAAAAGTGCCTCATGCACCATCGATGGTGCAACGGAGCATGCCCGGGAATGTCAATCTCCACCACGTTAAGAATTCCTTGATGCCGATCCGATATGACACAAATTTCCCTCTGAGCGGGTAACACCTTCGTCCTCAAAAGACGCAAAAAATACTCCCAGTTGTCATTGTTCTCCACCTCAACCAAAGCAAATGCCAATGGCAACACCCGGTTATTGGCATCACTTGCTATCACAACCAACAAGGTGCCCTTGTATTGTCCGGTCAAGAACGTGCCATCAACGGGGATGACCGGCTTGCAGTGTTCGAAAGCCCGCACGCATTGCTCGAACACCCAAAATGCACGGCCAAATACTTGGACTTTCCTTCCGTCATGAACCGTTGTTTTTTCGCGATGAGGCACGACCACATGAACCATGCCCGGGTTTGTGGCGGCCATAGCTAACAACAACCTAGTGATTCGGTTGTATGCTTCCTCCCAACTACCATACAACATCTTAAATGCGGCTTGCTTCGCCTTCCATGCCTTGCCGTATTTCACATTGTAATGAAAGATGGCTTTCACAAGGTCCATGACATGTTGGATGCTCATTGTTGGAAGTGTGGATATTGAGTTGGAGTGCCTGTAAGCGATGAACTCGGACGTGAGTTGTCTGTGGTCTTGGGATACAACCTTGTCATCCACCCTTTTGCCTCGGTACATGTGAGTTGGTACACAACTCACAATGTGCCAAGTGGGACCTCCTTTCCATGGTCTTGCACGCACAATCCACAGACATTTTTCATCTTCACATGCAACCGTGTAGCGCACATTGACGTCCGAGTTCACCATCTTGTGTGGACGATAATCCGTAACCAAGTAGTTGTCGAGCCACATCTTCAATTCCAAGAAGGTTTCGAACTTAGACCCGCGAGCAATCCCGTTCTTGCCGTCTTCCAAATCACGGTGAGATCTTGGCCTAACCCTAAGATATATACCTTGGCCACCATCTACCACGGCTTCATCCGCGAGACTAACATCCTTGAACAATGTAGTCCGATGATCCCGCCCGAATACCTTCTCGAAAGCTTCGGCCTCCTTCACCGTGAACCCCTCCTCATCAACTTGTTCACCGGGACCTTCGTCATCCGAATCCGATGCATAGCCACGGGAATAAGGGATGGAATGGTCCATTGTCTCTTGCAAATGATATTTGTCGAGATCACCCACATTGTTTTCATGGAGATCAACTTCATTGTCATTGTCCGCATACTCATCATTCTCCTCTTGCAAAGCTTCATTTTGGTTGTTTGGAAGTGGGCTCAATGTTGGCCTCACTTGTTGGGTCAAAAGAGGTTCAACAATTTCATCTCGGTTCAAGGGTGGGGGCTACTAGCAACCAAAGGGGAGGGGTTCCGGTTCAAGTCCAAATGCAAACTTGAATCAACCTTCTTCATTGCAAATAACTCAAGAGCCTTGTCTAGTGATTCGGCCACCGTCTCCTTGTATGCAACCCAACGTTGCTCCCAGTTCACACGCATTGTCTTCCAACGAATGTGCATTCCAAAACCAACATTATGCCTTCCCTCCAACTCAACGATATCACTAGGGTCCATCCAATTCAAATATTTCCTCACTTGTTCCAATAGCTCTGCATAGCTAGGACTATTATCAAACACCATGTCAAGCTCATCCGGGTCTGGTTCAATATTGCCTTTCAAGAAGGCGTCTTTGTCCCCATGATGAACAAACACACATGTTCTTCCCATCCCTATAAGCATTCAAACAACAAAATGTAACACTTCTTCCATGAGTACTAATCCAAGGATTAACACGGAATACAAACCCTAACATAGATATGGAACAACAACCCTGGCCCTAACCCTAACCCTTGCCCCAACATAACAACACCCATAACACTAACCCTAACATATTAACAAGCCAAACCCTAGCACCAACATAAGAACACCCATAAGAATAACCCTAACATACTAACACTGCTAGGGAAAAGCCTAGCAGTAGCGCGGGTCTGAGGGCTATCAGTAGCGCGGGTTAGCGCGCTACTGATACGACGCTATAGCTAACACTTAGCAGTAGCGCGTTCCTGCGCTACTGTTATAGCTACTTAGCAGTAACGTTGTCCATACAAGCGCTACTGCTAATCTAACTAGTAGTAGCGTTTTTCTTGCCCCGCGCTACCACTATTCTGTTTTTCATTTTTTTGTGTATTTATACGCCGTTATACAAATTTTGATACAATACCAATTAAGAGGTTGTTATATCATTATGTCCATGATGAATTAATATATCATTGTGAGGAAGAAACATGGATTAGATTCATTTGGATGAATCAAAAGTTGAATTAGGACGACGATCCTACTAATTCAACTTTTGCTCACTTTTGATCCATCCACATGAATCTAATCCGTGTTCCTTCCACCTATGATATAATAACTAACCATGATCATAATAACAAATCATTATGATAATCATGATCAACATCATCATATTAATATAAAAACTCTTGCATTATATCATCACCAACAACACTAGCTAATAATCATCATAGTCATTACAACCAACACTATTTAATCATCATAGTCATAGTGTAGCTATCTAATCACCACCAACACTAGCTAATAATAATAATCATAGTCATTACCACCAACACTAGCTATTTAATCATCATAGTCATAGTGTAGCACATCATCATCTTCAAACTCATTCTAGCTAGCTAGTCACTCCTGCTGCTCTCTCTCTCAGATAAAATAGCATAGAACATGTGTAGCACTCCTACTTCATCATATTGGAGCATGCAGATGAACCTGTCTCCTAATTGTGGGTAGCGCTTCTGATTGCTACCCCCTAGTACTTCTCTGTTGCCATCCTTCACAATTTTCCTCCAGTCTTTGACTATTAAGACTTGCTCGCTTCGAGAAATCTTGAATGCACTCATGTGCAGTGTAGGATGTCTTGGCCGTAAGCTAACCATTTTCATGCGACCTTTAGCCTCAATCCAATGAGGAACAACTATCATCGGGAGTCCCTGTTGAAGAACACCGTAGTAACATACTTAGCAATGCAGTTTAGCTTAAAAATAATGTATGCAAAAGATGCACTGAGGACAAATAGTAAAAATCTGACCATCTTTCCTAAATAGATGTGACCGTAGTTCAATACGCACACTAGTGGTCGCACGTTTTGAGTACTAATATCTCGAAGTCCAGGAAAATAACCTGTCTTGACAGTATCAAGATCCTCAAGCCCCGGGACAGTAGTAGGTGTTGTCTACCAAGCGTCGGACAGGTTTGCTTGAATGGAAATAAGCTGTCAATAGAAATTAGTTGTCAGCTATTTTTAAATAAACAATATAAATTACTTAATAAATATGGTTGAGAAACTCACATAATGGTAGAACTAGAGGCGTCTGCACATCGACCCAGATGTCGATATTACCTTCAATATCATCTTCCGGACGAATATCAAAGGTGATAAGCATATCAGGCTCAAATGCATAAGCCTTGCATAGTGCTCTCCAATTTTTGCATTGCAAATAGGTGTAGGTGTCTGTGTTGTATAATTTTATGGCAAAAGTATAACCATGCTCGGTCCTCAAGTGAACTCTCTTTACCTCCATACTTTCCATGTACTGAAACCAATCGTATCCAAGACATACATTCTTGCATGGCAGGGATACGCTAGTAGAATAGTAAAAAAATATTATAAGTTGAACCAAAAGAAGCAGAAGTCATGCTTAATTACGAAAAAAGACTTGTCGTTGTGACTTACTGTATCCACTTCGAAGGTCTCATCCAGCTTGATGCTGAAGTGCCTACCACCAACTAGGTGAGGCCTGTCGCACAGGCCGCGCTCGTCTTCGCAGTATTCGCACATAATGAATTCCTTTTCGTGGTCAGACATTTCCTATGTTCATAGCTAAAACATTAATTGACAATCGATCGAAGGTAACTACCAGGAAACTCAACACACAGATCACTATTACTCAATATGCAACAGTTTGACTTTAGGTCTGTCGAGTCTTCCTTCCTAAACTCTCATCTCACGTATATGGTTGGCACTCCCCCTCTGATATTGCGACCGTCGGTGATGGTCGCTACTTCTCCTTTCCCTAGTGCATTACAAATATCTAGCACAAGGAAAAGAAGGAGAAGCGACCCCCACGAGAACAGTCGTCATTCTTGTTCTCTCATATATGGTGGACACTCCCTCACCGTTTCCACCGTCGATGATGGTCGCTACTCCTTCTTCCCCTAGTGCGTAACAAAGGTCTAGCACAAAGAAAAGAAGGAGAAGCGACCCCCACGACAATATTCAGCATTCTTCCTCTCTCAAATATATATATGGTGGACACTCTCCCTCACTGAAAGACACATAAGGAGCCGAAACAGAGCTAAAGTCAACCTGTTCCATATATCGAGTAATGACATAGAAAAAATGCCCTATGTTTTGCCGAAATATCATTGAATTCCCGTTTTGGCAAATCACAAGCACTCGATATGCCCGACATTGTAGCACAAGTCATGCTAAAATTCATGAAAAATTCCGGCATGACCTTTGCTAAAGACACAAAATATCGAGTGCCTGAAATTTGCCGGGACGGAAACGAATCAACATTCAGGCAAAACATAGGCCACTCGGAGGCACATTGCAAACAAGAACACCAAGACATCCTCTATATTCAGAATGCATCATCATCGACATCAATGACATGGCAACTATATAGCACTACCATTTTCATCATCGACATTTACAACCCATTATCATTTGGCTATTCTCACCTAGAGGTCTTAAGGGGTCGACGATGGGGACAACTGCGGGGATGAGGCAGGGGCAAACTTGATTTCTGCATAAACAAAATATATTAACCACTTACTATAAATAAACTAATTATATTAAGCACTTATTATAAATAAACTAATTCTATTAAGCACTTCCTGTAAATAAACTAGTTCTATTAAGCACTTGCTATAAATAAACTAGTTCTATTAAGCACTTACTATAAATAACCTAGTTAGTTAACCTAGTTAAACTAGATAATTAACCTAATTAAACTAGTTAATCTAGCTAGCCAACCTAGTTAACCTAGGTAGTTTGAATTTTTACTAACTTACTAAAAAATCTACTCTATGCAAGAACAGAGTGAGGAGAGATGAGGGAGGGAGGAGGGAGCAGCGGGTGGGGGAGGGAGGAGAGAGGAAAAGGGGAGGGAGGGAAGGAGGAGGAGGAGGGAGGAGAGAGGAGGAGGGGGAGGAGGGCGGTGGGAGAAGGGGGCAACCGGAGGAGGAGGGAGGAGAGAGGAGGAGGAGGGAGGAGGGGTGGCCGGAGGAGGAGGGAGGAGGGCGCAGTGGGAGGAGGAGGGAGAGGAGGGCATACCGAGGACGGCGGCGGCAATGTGGTGGCGACGGCAATGTGGCGGCGGAGGAGGAGAGAGGCAGCAGGGAGTGAGTGGAGGAAGCAGATGGTCGGGGCGCGGGGGAGGAAAATTTGGGGATAAGTCACCCATAGCAGTAGTGCGTTCCCAGGAAGAGCGGTACTGTTAAGACCAATAGCAGTAGCGTTGGCTGTAGACCAGCGCTACTACTATACCTAGTCTGCCAGAAACGGTGTGGCAATTATAGTAGTAGCGCTTTTTACGTGGCACGTGCTACTGCTACTTATATAGTAGTAGTGGTCTTGTACACAACACGCTACTGGTACATAGCTGTAGCGCATGTTTTTGACCATCACTACTGGTAAGCTTCTGTGTATAAGGTTTTCCCTAGTAGTGTAACAACCCTAATCATAGGAAATTGGCAAACAAACATCTCATATCTCCATACAAATCTCTATATCCATAAAAAACTAGGGTTTTCCCAAACTAGCAACAAATGAGCAATTTGTTAACATTTCTTGGATCAAAACAAAAGGGATCGGAGAAGATTACCTTGAGTTCGAAATCCACGGACAAATTCATCAAATTTGGAAGATTTGGAGAAGGATTTGAGATGGGGAGAGAGGGGGAGAGGGGGCAAATCTCGGGTGGGGATGCTTTGGGGGTTGGGTTGTATGTGGGGGGGAGTGAGGGAGGGGGATCAGCCAGCCAACTAGTAACAGACAGTGCAACGCCTACTGGCTAGGCGCTGCACATTACATGTGTGACGCCTAGCTCTGAGGCACTTCACTGCTGGGTGCGGGCCCCGGGGCTGCCACGCTGGACAAAAGTGCAACGCCTCAGAGCTAATCGCTGCACCGTAGGGTGTGACGCCTGCGCCACTCAAAAAAATCAGCTGAGTGAAATTGTTTAAGGGCTGTTCATTTTATGAAATGATTTCGTCCACCTATCAAAATTGTCAAAATTGCCTCTATCTATCTGCGTTGGCTGTTGCTGTCACGTACGCTGCCTGTCTCAATCATGACCTTGGCCAACAACCCACGTCCATGCGCAAGGTCATGGCTCATGAGACGAGCGGCGTCGGCCGGATCAACGGGGTATTATTGTATCTGGGAGATACTTCAGTGGGTGGTACGTAGGCTGGTAGCAAAGTGCGAGATCCGCGTGTCACTCCGCCGTTGCCGCGAACATTATGTCGAGGCCAGCATAAACTATTGGCACACTTTCTTTTTTCCCACAGAAACTTGGTTAAACAATCAGGCAGGCCATGCATGCCGGGCAGGCGAAGGAATTCGGTTGCAGACGCCAGACAGTGCCCCCAACATTCTCACCAACTCTTTCGAGTCCGTGGACAAGGAAACCGGTGAATCTACCGCGTACACACAGCTGAATTCCGGCGACCATTCCGGCCTTTTCTAAAACCGGCCAATTAGCAGCCAAATAGACACACTGGCATTCACTGAAATAAGCATGCATGGGCATGGCAGAGAAGTCAAATTCGCCGCAGCCTTCTGTCGATGGGCTTAACCCTAAATCTGTCCTGTTCATACCAAGATTAAGAAGCACGGATCCGGCGAACCCGGGGAACAGTTCTAGACATGTCGGGCTCAACACTCGAGCAAAAAACGAGGACAGAATTTATGTCGCTTTAAAAGAAAATATCTTTCATGATGCTTTTGCCCTTGGAAAAACGATCAATCTCACTGAGGCACACGAGCAGGACTAGACGGACAGAACCACGAGACCACGAGCGAGCAATCAATCATGGAGGCCGTCGCGTGCATGCATGCGCGTGCGGCGATCGAAAAAGGCTTTCGCCCCGCTTTACAAATAGAGCAACCACCAAGCACCAGAGTAACAAGGTAACAATGAAACGCACCACACACCCACACAATGCCACCGCAGGTAGGGTCCAACACACACACACAAACACAAACAGACCCAAGTTCCGCTGTGGGCACAGCACAACAAGTCCAACACAGACGCACTACGAAACGCCCCAAGACGGCGGTGGCGGAGGTGTGAAGACGACGATCTAATCTGGTTCCGGGGGTGGCGGGGGAAGCGGTGGAGCCAACCGAAGTGCCATCGCGCGAAGCTGGGTGATGATGGAGGTGATGGCGTCTCTCTCTCTGGAACGGCTAAGCGGCCGCCAAATCTGCAAGTAACCAGACCATTTAAACAAAGCGTCAGTAGCACGACAAAGAGGAATACGCTGAATCACAAGTTTATTCCTAACAGTCCACATCATCCAGGCAAGGACCCCAGTGGTCAGCCACCTAATGTGGCGCAACGCGGGTGGGATCGCCTGGAGTTCGGCAAACAGAGCAGGGAAGTTGTTATTGTCCCAGCTTCCACCCACAATCTCGCGGAAACAGCTCCATAGGAACTGCGCAGACACGCAGGTGAAGAAGATATGGTTCGAGTCTTCTTCAGGCCCGCAGAGCGGGCAATGCCCATCACCATGGCCATTGCGCTTCAGAACCTCTACGCCTGATGGGAGGCGGCGGCGAATCCTTTGCCACAAGATCCTAATTTTCAGGGGGGGGGGGGGGGCGAATCTCCCAAATGGAGGAGAGCACCTCATGGCCAAGAGAGGGGGCGATGGCCAGGTAGAGAGATTTGGTGGAGAATTGACCAGAAGGCTCTAGACGCTATCTGGCTCGGTCATCATCTGTCGTGAGATCAGGCTCGTGGAGTGCAATACAGTCGAGCAACTCCTGCCAGTCCGCGTTCTCAGCCGGGCCAAAAGGTCTCCGGAACGCAAGTTGCCCTAAGTCAGCAAGGGCGGTCGCCACGGAAATCCAGGGAGCAACCGCGATGGAGAACAGGTCCGGAAAGCGGGCCGCAAGAGGCGTGTCACCAGTCCATCTATCGAACCAGAACAACGTGGGGTGCCGGGCCCAATCGCGATCGAAGTCTCGATCCGGAGGACACAGAGGAGCTGAATGATGGATTGCCAGAACTGGGAGCCCCCAGACCGCTGGCAGAAGGCGAGGGGCTAGCCACGGAGGTATTTCTGCTGAATGATGCGAAGCCACAGGCCACCACCTCCGTTGGCAATCTACCAGAGCCACCGAGTTAGGAGGGCAATGTTCATGCATTTGAAGGACATAATCCCGAGTCCGTCTTGGTCGCGAGGTTTGCAGATCTCAGACCACCTGACCATGTGGTACTTCCCGGGCGTCTCATACGATCGATGATTGTTCGATCGAAACATCAATCGGCGCCGACGGACGGACAGCAGACAGCGTGCGGCGTCCTCATCTCGGGAGCATCGCTGTGCATCGGATAGATGCGCGCAGTTTCTAGATGCGGGAGGCTAGCCAGTAAATCCAAACGAACGCGCGCATGGAAACAAAACGCTGAGTTGCCCACCCGATCGATCCATACTATATCGATAGTACCTTCGTGTGTGCGCTGTGGGGTATGGACCAGACAAATGTCGAGTCTATACGGCCGGCCTCACCTAAAAAGGTGCCATCTCTGGGCTCCAATGCTACAATGGCGTTGCTGTTGGTGTTATCTTTCCAGCATCGATCCAATGCCTGTGATCGATCGAGCTCCGAGGAGGAAATAATGGCGGTGGTTGGACAAAGAATGAACTCGTGACGGTAAAATGTGTAAAATATATACCATTAAACTGCAAAAGCGTCTTATATTTTAAAACGGTGCGAATAGTATACTACTCCCTCCGTCCCATAGCAGCGTAGCGTCGAAAATGCTCTTAGGGAGTACAAGTTCTTGTGCTACTACTTGACCACGTAAGTCTAGATTTCTTTGGTAACCGCATGAAACCTGTGGATTTGCCACCCGGGAACTTGCGGGCCACCTAACCAACCACCTAACTTGATCCACTAAGTCTCGTCGTTTTCTAATTTCTGCCCGACCCTGGCTGGAACGCGGCATCAAAGTTCTAACACGGTCTCTTCGAGGCACCGACACACCGAACCAACCTACCATCACCACTCAACAGCGGAGGACCCTGAAAATGCAGGCAGTCTTTTGTGATGCAGGGGTCAGGGTCGTAGGATCATAACTGCCTAGCGTGTAGCACATTGCCGTTGAGGACCAACTATGGCTCAAGACGCTCAAATTCCCCTTTTGAAGGAAAACCAGAGGCAAGTGTAGACTTGGTGCCGAGTGTCTCGTTTTGGAACTTAATTTGGTCGCAAGTCTCGTCCCTTGGGAAATATTCCAAGTACAATCTTGACGATTCCGACGTGTTTTCCAAAAGCAGGTCTCCGTCGATCGGTTTTGGACACTGAACGCTTCAACAATCAACCACCCACACCCACGGTGGCAGGTCCACTAGCAGAAATGCCACCTTTCAACAGCGACCTCTGCACTCCCCTCCAGTCTTCCTCATCCGTCAATTACTGGTCTATATCCACCACACATCACGCCTGATCTGATCTCGCAGCCTCCATGTTTGCCGGTGCTATCTAGTTAGATATAGGTGCTATTACTGCCATATGGAGATCCCCACATTTCTGTTGGCCATCCACTGTAATTCTGGACAAGGTGCTGCCTTCACCAAGAACTGAACTCTGATTCTCTCAAATACAGCGAGCATGCATATGCATGTGAATGCATGCAGCAGGAAGCTCACTCACTGTCACTGGACACGTCGCAACGGCGCAAGCACGGCTCCGTCGCCATCTGATATTTCTAGCTCCTGTGAAGCACTACTGAGTACTGACCCTGTCATATGTTGCCGATGGGCCGCCCAGAGGCTCACCAGCTCCACAACAACGGCAACCGTGGCCGTAACAAGTAAGAGCATCTCGAGCCGCGCCCTCAACAAGGCCCCCCAGACGATTTTTCGGCTGCCGGCGTCAGAAAAAGCCCAGTCGCGTCTCAAAGGCCCAGTTTTCGCCGGCTCGGGCCGAAATTGGCGCCGGCGGACCCAACGCGAACCCGGCGCGCTCGGGGCGCTCGGGGGCGCCGGGCGAATCGTTTTTGGCGCGAAGAGCCGCGGGCCCCCCTTTCCAGCGGCTCGACTCTCTTCTCGCCGCTTCGTCGTCCTCATCGCCTCGTTCCCCGCGGCGAATCAATGCCAAAGCTGCACGCGCTGCCGCGCCGGTCAGCCTCCATTGATGCCTCACGGGCGGCGCAGTAAAAGCCGGGCGACGCGTGTCCCCTCGCCCGCCACGCGTAACGCGGCGGCCACGCGTACTACGCGGCGCCTCCGCCTATATAAGCCGACCACCAGCGCGCCGGAGACACGCACAAATCCTCCACCGCCGACGCGCCCATTTCTCCCCCTTCCTCCCTCGCCTCCTCTCGCCGTCTCCAGTTCAGAAGAATGGCCGAGCGCTTCCCAGGCGACGGCGCGACGGCGCGGCGGCGAATGGCTTCGGGCGCCGCCATCTTCACGAGGACGAGGCTCGCCTCCTTTTCGAGGCCGAGTACCCGGTCCCGCCGGACATGCGGGTGCCCGGGGCGTGGAGGATCAGCGTCGGCGGCGTGCCGGTGCCACCACCACCCACCGGGGCGGCGCGGCGTGCGGAGATCGCACGTATCCGCGCGTCCCTACCGCGGGCGGCGAGGGAAGGCCCGCGGTACACCCCCGACAGCCCGCTCTGGGAGCCCTACTTCCGCCGCCGCCACGCCGAACAGCTCGAGGCGACGAATGGCGTCTTGCCCTCCGGCAGGCTCAACTCCGAGGGCCGGCGCCGGTGGTGGGGCGTGCCCGACCGCACGTTGGAGGCCGTCCTCGAGTACATCGAGGGCGGCAACACGCCGCGCCTCGAGTACCCCTCTCCCTCGTCCTTCTCACGCCGCCGTGGGAGCTCCTGGACGCTGAGGCGCATGGAGCGGCCCGGGGCGTCCTCCTCCTCGTCCGGCCGCTTGTCCGGCTCTCCCTGCCTCCGCCCCGTCAAGCCGGAGCCCCAGGACAGGCCTGTCAGCGCGCGCACCCGCAGCTCCAGCGTCTGCATCGGCGACTCCACCCCCCCCTCTCCGGCCGCTTCGTCCTCGTCGAGCCCAAGCCGGAGCCCGGCCTCCGCCCGGAGTACAGTGGGCGCGGGACGACTACTACCGCGATGAGATGGTCCGGCAAACGTGGGCGCGAGGACGAGCACGGCGTCGTGATCCTCGACAGCGATGACGACGAGGACGCCCCCCGGACCGTCCAACTCGCCGCGTCAACCAGGGAAGGGATGCAGCAGGGACGGCGGCGGCAGCGGCGGCGGCGACTACACGCGGTTCTACAGCCTCCTCGGCATGTAGAACTGCAAGGGCGGGCGGCGGGCGGCGAGGAGCGGCGAGGGAGACGGCGAGGAGCAGCCCCTAGTAGTTTTTTTTCTTTTTTTGTAAAATATGTTTAAATTTGAACGAACTCGCCGATGTTTGCGTTAAATTTGAGCCGTGTGTGCGCCGTATTTAAGTTTGTCAAAAAAACGTGGGCGCCGCAACTGGGGGCATCACGCCCCCAGCGTGCGGTTTAGCGCCGGTGCACCCTCAGGGGGCGATTTTTAGCCCCTCCTGAGGGGCCAACGGCTGGAGATGCTCTAAGAGCATATCTAGTATATCCCGTAAAACTTGGTCCTGTAAAATCGTTTTAGAGGATACTGTAAAACGTTTCTACAATGTTTTTATGGGATGGCGTATGTGTTGGCAGAAAAGACCCGTTAGATTATTAGCAAAATAGCAAAAAAAAAAACCTGCACATAAAATAAAGATTGCAATTGGGACGTTCGTCCCGATCGAGTTCCTGCTTGTGCCACATCCGCCATGGGAGGGAGCTCGCAGCTCCGCCACTCGCGCAGCCATGCGACGTCCACTCACTGCCGCCTGATACGTGCCGCCGCCCACTCGACACCCGTAAAATCACGTACGTGCTAGCTAGCTAGTTAGCGCGTTGCTGCTGCGTCGGGTGGCCAGCGGCGAGCTCGTCCGCGGCTGGCGCGTACGGCAGCGAGCGGTGGCAGCAGGTCAAGGGGGAGGCGGCGGCGTGCGGCAGCCGAAAGTCTGTGGCAAAAGCTAAAAGTTCCCTCCCGCCAACTGTTTTTTGTTTTACAGGACCCTGCATAGCAGATTCGACCGTACTATGCAGGATCCCACAATTTTTTTAGCAGATGAACAATTTACATGATTTGTTCGAGATGGAAATTCAACCCATGTCCGTTATATCGGCGGTTATTATAGCAGATGGCCCGGTTTACGGGATCTGTTAGAGATGCTCTAAGCAGAGTGCAAGAGCTTTTTAACACGCTTAGGCCATCTCCAACATCCGGACCGCGCGGTCCGTGTTATGCCATCCAACACGACTCTTTATCCGTCCGCCAAACAGTCCAGACTTATTTTTTTTCACGAACCGAAGACAAATAGGACGACTTTGCGCACGTCTGGACCTCTGCCACGCCCGCCTACGAGAAATTTTCTATGATGAGAAATTTACTACTGTTCCACTAGGTCTTTGCCGCATCGCATACGGATCTGGTCGGTCTTTCTTAAGCCCGACGCACGAACCGACGTCGATGTCGGTGGTCGACCTCGTTGCCCGATCGGTCCGACGGCCCCAGGGCCTTGCTGTTTGCGTGACGTTACGACGTTCGACCGCGCGTGCCCGCGGTCCAAATTTCCGGTCGCTTTGAACTACGGCCGCCGCCGCGCCTGGGCTGAAAGCCACGCCGACGGCAAGAGCGCCACAGCTTTGCCCATCACCGGCGCGCGGACCGTGTTTCTTGCAGCCTCCGTCAAGCCAAGTCGTTCACATCCATGGACGTAGTATTTCTGGAAGCATTCCACTGCTGGCACAGTACTGCTAGTAGAGTGCTCGTAGCCGTCTAGTGGCAGCCACACGGTGCGCGGTAGAGTGGGCGAGCGGCAACCCCACTTTTTTTGGTAGATTGGTAAATCTGGATCACACGATTCTTTCTTCGTGGCATGAACCGGCCGCTTCTGTTTCGCTCGTAGCTTACGATTTCCTAATGGGTGGATTCTCTTGGCTTGTCGTGTAAGAGAAGGTTGGTTCTAGCGTAGTGCAGTTGCTTGTGCAAAGACATTGATTCTTGCCCATTTTTGCTCGGGGCGACTTTCGTGGCCAGAAATAGTTATTTGCCCATTTAGCCGTCCGATCCTTTTGTACCTGTTGGAATTTCAATGTTAGATCCAGTGGTTATAATCAATAGTTATTTCAAATCAGTTATTTGTCAGCTCTCAGTTGTATGAGATTTTTTTTTATTCAACAAAGCATGGATTATTAGCTTAAAATGGAGCATCAAGGGAATACAAACACAATGAACAACATACCCAGCCTCTTCAAAGTCTTCAAAGCCGTTCTAATTTTGTATCTTCAAAGATGGAGTATGCAGGGCGTCTTTCTTTTATCATCTACATAGGGATTTTGCTCACGAGAGAGAGAGAGAGAGAGAGATCTATTTCTTGATGAGACTGATGAGCATAAGAAAAGGCAACTATCTATGTTTGTCAATCAATGTAGAGGCCCAAGGTATACCTCCTTTTCAAGAGAGAGAAAAATATTCTCATACATTTCCCTATTCACTAGAAGGTATTAATGGCCAGTACCTTAGAGCTACAACCAAACATGGTTATTTACTACAGGGCCAAATATGGCGGACACGCATACGTTACACTCCTCTTAGGCTTTTATCCCCGCAACAAGGAAAAGGGTAAATTTTAAAGTTCTACAACTTGGGCCAACAAAAATTATATGCAAGTGTAACTCAAGACAAAAGGCAAATCGACAATACGGTAACAAATATGAGTGCTACAATTTCTTCCGTTTTACAATCATTCTTGAGAGGGACAATGACAATCCCTAGAACACACCTCTCGAGGTGTGACCTGCGTCCTTTCTTGCTACATGGCCATTGTCCACACCTCCTCGTGGCGAGGTTTGGCTCCACAACACTGCAACTGTTGGGAAACGTAGTAGAAAACAAAAAAATCGACCTACGATTACCCAGGAACAAAATGGAGATGCATAACGGGTTGTGATCAACGATCGTTACCGACTCGGGGAGTGCAGCGGAAGTAGACGAGTCAGTGTAGATTGCACTTGGAGTCCCTCGAGCGTTGATGACGATCCCACGAACCGCCCTCGAACGATCCCTCAAACAGAAGACCGAAAACACGGCCTCTCTACTTGGTTGCAAGCATACGGTCTTCACGATCCCGCAGTGCTTCGCCGTCCAGAGCTAATCGTCGCCGAAGAATTAGAGGGATGAGTTTAGAACCACACGGGGCTTCTAATTATAAGGATTAGAGGTGGCTAGGGCTCGCACTAATTAGTCAACCAGGACCAACTAGAACATGCACTAGATCAGCTAGAGGAGGCTCCAAAACTTGTCTTACAATAGGGAGAAATCCTCTAGTATATATAGGTTAGGAGGGGAGGAGAGGGCAGCCAACGGAGGAAAGCCTCCCTTGGTGCGCCAGCCATGGAGGGGAGTCCACCTCCCACCCCAAGTAGGATTCAACCCCCCCCCCCCCCATAGGAAAGGGGGGCGCCACCTCAACTTGGGCCTTCATGGCCCAAGTTTCCTTCCACCTCTTGGTCTTATTAGGCCCATTGATATTAAATTAAATATATATTTGTTCTAAACATTTTCAGACCATTATGTATATAATTAACATCCTCGGAAACATTTTCCACCTATATATATTAATCGGTAATACCCGGTATTGCCCGATATTCATCGAAACGCTTCCGGAACCTCTCGGAATTATTCCGGATATTAATGAAACAATTCCAAAAATATATTCTCATCACCCCCGTCCCACTAACACTCAGCAGATCGTGATTACCTTAAGCTTGTGACCCCGTAGGTTCGGTAAACCATAGACATGAATGAAACCCCTTCGTTCAATGACCGATAGCGGAACCGTGGACATCCATATCGGTCCCTATGATTACACGAATGATATTCGAGTGAACGTTTGGTTATCATGTGATGTTCCCTTTGCTTCGCGATACTTTACAAAACCCGGTGTGCATCGGTATCCTCCAAAGTCATCACCATGCTCACTATACCGTTGCTCCCGTTACCGGTATTGTTCTTCTTTCTTGTTGACGTGTTCCGGCATCCCCGTGACGTAGTCACATGTCTCTGGCCAGATGATTCTGGATGCTGTCACACCGAGAGGGCCCTAAGAATACCTCTCCATCGTCGGGGGAGCAAATCCCACTCTCGAGTTGTCCGGTCACTTGTCAAACTTTCCGGTGAGCCTGAAAGTTGTCGTTATGATCACCTTGTTACAGATGACGTTTGAGCAACCCCAAGGCCCACCGTCTGGTAGGAAGTAACCGAGACACTCTCATGGTCTGGGGAACTAAAACACATGCTAACACTGTGTTATAATTAACAGATGATTTAAGACGATATAATCACATAGTATAAAAGACAAGTATTGGGTCGATTCAATATGATCGTTCTTCTAACGTCATACCCCTCAATGTTGTTTTAGGACTATCATTACAGTTAACGATATCCTAAGATCTGGAAAACGTGATCACCAATGCTACTTCTTGAGCTTGCGTTGGCTTTTCCCTTGAAGAGAAAAGGGTGATGGAGTAAAGTAGACATAAGTATTTCCCTCAGTTAAGAACCAAGATATCAATCCAGTAGGAGAAACAGCAAGTCCCCAATATATGCACCTACACAAACAATCAAACACTTGCACCCAACGCGATAAAGGGGTTGTCAATCCCTTCACGGTCACTTGCAAAGGTGAGATCTGATAGAGATAGATATAAAAGATTACTAAAACGTAAAACAAAATAAAGTAAATAAATTGCAGCAAGATATTTTTGGTATTTTTTATTTATAGATCTAAAAATATAAGATGGAAAATAGACCCGGGGGGCATAGGTTTCACTAGAGGCTTCTCTCTTGAAGGCAAATAATATGGTGGGTGAACAAATTACTGTCGAGCAATTGATGGAAAAGCGCAAAGTTATGACGATATCCAAGGCAATGATTATGCATATAGGCATCATGTCTGTACCAAGTAGACCGAAACGATTCTGCATCTACTACTATTACTCCACACAGCGAAAGTTTTATTCCCTTTGGACTCCGTTTGATATTTCCTTTCTGTAAAAACTAAAAAACAAGGAAAAAACATAAACTGGCACCGGGCTTTGGGTTAATAAGTTAGTCCCAAAAATAATATAAAATAGCATATTAATGCATATAAAACATCCAAGACAGGTAATATAATACCAGGAACGATTAAAAATTATAGATACGTTGGAGAAGTATCAACCAACAACACTTGAGCCAGTCTTAGAGGCGGGACTGGGAACCTATTTTATTCTGTTTATCATTCCACGCGTACATATGAGTTTTCCACTGAATCGCAAATTACAGGATCATAGCAGTTATAGCATGGAATATAAACTCTTAACTATGAATATGAAAATATAATAATACAATATTATTGCCTCCAGGGCATATTTCCAACAACGACTTTGCCATGTTGCTTAAATAGGCCATCAACCTAGCTTGTAATGGGACATACTCACACGGTACATCCACATAACCCCTTCCACAGTTTCATAATTACTTCTTGTAAAATCAAAACCGAAACAATCGAGTCTTAGGACAAATATTATATTTGAGTGTAAACAAGATGTTGAGTGAAGAAAAATGAGATGATCACATGTCTACATGCATGTAGCTGCATGATGTCACCACCAAAACTATCACACCACAAAGGGATGCGAGTAGTAGAGGATCTTGCCCAACTGCACGCTCACCTGATACAGACTCATGATGAGGATAACACTGCCATGGGTACAAGCATAAGCTCTACTTCACATTTGATTAAGACACAATGGTCAATAAATGTGACATGTCTTGATGTTGTACAAGAAGTGCTCCATGTCATTTTGGTCCCATGATAAGTTAGAGAGCAAGCCCCGAACATTCTAAACTCATTCCTAACCATTGAGTCAACCCTAACTTCAAATGTTGATAACTTTTGCATCCAGACACTGACTGAGGTGATCTTGCACTTTTTGGAAAGACTAGATAGTGTACCTCCCAATGGATCCAACCACATCTCCCAACATCCGTTAGGAAGTGTTGCAATTGCCAAAAAGTAACAATCCAATATTATTGAAAAAACTAGTTAAAATGTGTTGTGGATGTGTGTCCACCCACTTGGCCGCCACTTCTTGGTCATATATAGACAGATCAACCTTGTATTGTTCTGTCCAGTTAAAGGTTAGTCATCACGGTAACTTCGTGCACTTCATTTGTGTCCAACGACTAGGCCAAGGCCACTTTCAGACCCCACTTTATTATCTCTTTGAGACATTTGATCTTCATATATGTTCACAATATCTAGATATCTTCTATCACATTCTTTTTTGTTCCCTGATTAGACCTGTGTGGTTAGGTTGATCGTTTCTCTGGTGTCAGGAGATCTTGCCCAATCGCACGGTCATGATGAGGACAACACTACCATGGATACAAGCACAACCTCCACTTCCTCCACATTTGATCATCGGTGGTCAAGAAATGTGATATAAGTTGGTGTTGTACAAGAAGTTCTCCCACGTCACTTTGGACCCTAGAGAAGTTAGAGATCAAGTTCCACACGCCTTGAACTTAATTTTTAACCGCTAAAACAACATTGACTTCAAATGTTGATAACTTCCTGCATGGAGCCGCTGTACATGTAGATAAAATTGGAAACAAAATAGCAGTACTAATTAATTGGCAGTCTCATAATTTTGTGTGTTTAATGACATTATAATTTATTTCCTTTTCCATAAAAGTGTAAGGCTGGCCATAGTGGGGGTAACATAACCGGTATCATGCATTTGGGAGTCGCAAACATGCTTATGTGGCAGACAATTAAAGAAGATAGACAGTTATAGTAATATAGGTAGATACCGTATCATAATTAATATTATGCTACTATGTGTCATGCATGGCAATAAATGAGACCAAATATGATACTAATCTATGATACTATGCAATATTTTTTTTGTCTTTCTTCTCCCCCTTTTTCTTCTTCTTCTTCCACAAATACTTGTCATAACTTAACTTAAGATAGCTGACCACACATGTCATGTGGTTATGATACTATGCACTATAGGTGTGGTATCATACACTAGTATCATATGCATGATACTAGTGTACACTAGTAGAAAACAGGGCTTTCGTCACAGCCGGATTGGAGCAATAGTCCCGGTCACGTTACGAACCGAGACTAATGCTCACATTAGTCCCGGTTCGAGCGGCGCAGGCATCAATCCCGGTTCGAACGGAACTAAAGGGTTTGCGACCAGCTTCGAATGATGCGAGCCCCTTTAGTCCCGGTTGGTATCTCCAACCGGGACTAAAAGGTCTATCTTTGGTCCCGGTTGGAGGTACAAACCGGGACTGAAAAAAATTCAAATTTTTTTATTTTTTTCAAATTTTAACTTTTTTTTCTCCCAGCCCTTTAGTCCCGGTTGGTTTCTTTAACTGGGACTCAAGTTCGAGACACCAACCGGGACTAAAGCCTTTTACCACATTAAACTTGGAAAATCATAACTAAATCATCCTAATTCAGAAAAATACAAATAATATATCAAAATTTGTAGAACAAAAAGATTGATCCGATGAAACGCAGCAGCTTTCCGTTTTGACAATTTTTTAAAATCACAAAATTCCAAAGGGAAAATAGAGTTTTTGGGCGTTTTAGACGTTTTTTGGGTTTAGATTTCAGAGTTTAGGGTTAGGTTTTATGGTTTAAACCCTTAGTGTTTACTGTTTAGTATAGAGTTTCCGACGTTTTAAGTCCCGGGTTTAGGGTTTAGGACAATTTTTGAAATGACAAAATTTCAAAGGGAAAATGGAGTTTTTGGATGTTTTAGACGTTTTACGGTTTGGGGCTAGGGTTTAGATTTCCAAGTTCATGGTTAGGTTGTAGGGTTTGAACATTTAGTGTTTTCTGTTTAGAATAGATTTTTCGGACGTTTTAAGTCCCGGGTTTAGGGTTTTCAGAGTTTATTGGCAGTGCTTTTCAATTTCAGGCTAATTTAGCTCAAAGAATCATTAAATGCATGAAAAAAAATAGCAAATGAAGTCAAAAAGGATTGAAATTTAAGAATGTGGCTTTGAATGGTTCATATTGAACACACAAAAATTCCGGAGTTGAAATAAGATTAAAAAAATGAAATGTCTTTCTAACACCTGAGTTTTCGTCCTAAACCCTGTTACTTTGAAAGAGATGGTCCAGTTTGTCCACGAAGTGAATCTAGTTTTTGCCATAACCCTCTCAACTTTTTAGCACAAGCTATTTGGGTGAAATGATGATACCATGCTGACTTTCAACCTTTTCAAAGTTCATTTGTAGTGCTTTTCAATTTCAGGCTAATTTAGCTCAAAGAATCATTAAATGCATGAAAAAAATAGCAAATGAAGTCAAAAAGAGTTGAAATTTAAGGATGTTTCTTTGAATGGTTCACATTGAACACACAAAAATTCTTCAGTTAATATAAGTTAAAAAAAATGAAATGTGGTCAAACTCTGGTCAAACTACTTATTCAATAAATATTAGTGTTACTAAATAATTATTGTTTTTTAGCATAATAAGTTCAAACTCAAATGGTGAAGCGTGTGACATCATGGTCACATTTTTTTGATAATAATGGATATATTATTTGTCGAATTTCAATTTACAGATTTATAGATATTAAATCAATAAATGGCATAATATTATTACTTACTTTATTTTCATTGGAATTCAATATTATTATTACTTATTTTATTTTGAACTTTTTGTATTATTTTGGATTTTGGATTTTTTTTCAAAGATTTTTTTTTGTAATTTTTTCCTTTTTTCAAGTACTTTTGAGTTTTTAAATTAATCATTGTTGTTTGTTAATCATTGTTGTTTATTTTAATAATTGTTTGGAATTCAAAAAATTAAATCATGTGGCATCAAGACCTAAGGGTTAACAGGACTGATAGCTTAGTATTGTCAGGAAAACAACAAGAGTAGACTTGGAAACTAGGACTGATAGAACCTGAAAGTTAAGCGTGCTCAGGCTGGAGTAGTGAAAGGATGGGTGACCGGCCGGAAAGTTAGACGATTTGGAATGAGTGCTGATTAGAGATTAGAGGAGGGTGATTAGAGATTAAATTGTCAAATAATTCAAATATTTGAAAATCAAAAGAAAATGAGAAACAAATTAAAAAAATTGAAAAAAAATTGATTTTGTTTAATTTTTTTTCCTTTAGTCTCGGTTGGTAACACCAACCGGGACTAAAGTGGGGGGCCTTTAGTCCCGACCCTTTTGTCCCGGTTCCAAAACCGGGACTAAATGCCCTCTGGAACCGAGACAAAATGCCCATTTTCTACTAGTGGTATGATACTCCCCACTATGACCAGCCTAAGCCTACACATCATAATTTTGTGTGTGTTTAACGACATTATACTAGCCACCGGATCAAACTTTTTTATGAGCATGTTAAAAGGGCTCAATTTTTATTTTTTGATGAGAACTGAACAACTGGTCCCTCAAAAAAAACTGAACAATTGGTCCCTCAAAAAAAACTGAACAATTGGCTCATATCGTACGAGCCTATGCCCCCCTGTGTCGCGCCGCGCCGCGCCCTCTGCTTCATACCCAAGCCTCTATTCCAGGCAAGGTTTTTGCCCCAACATTCATCCACTTGGATGAAAGTGACCTAAGGTGAATTTTGGGCTTGGCATGTGGTATTATTTTGGTAAATGGTTGTGTACAAACGCTTTGTGGATTCGGTGTTTAGTTTCAAAAATTTTGAACTTGTGTGCTGAATTCTTGGGTGCGGTTGGGTGCGGTTAGCGATTTTGCCGCTCTATGGTGAAAAACGGTGCCGCTTCCATCACCTGATCTGGAGGGTTCTTGCGTTTTTTGATCGGTGCCGCTTTCATGTTTCGATCTAGAGTCTGCTTTTTGTTTCTGGTTTGCGCCGCTGTAGTCATTTGATCTCGAAACCTCGCCACATACCACCATCGCTTACGTCCCGGGGGTTATAAATAGATCGTCCTTCTTCTCATATCATTGTGCTAGGTTTTCTTTGGGTTAGCATATACTGTTTCTATGGTATATCCTTCTTCCTGTCGTAATGGACCGCGGCGTCCTGCTCGGCCTCCTCCGCCGGGGGGAGCTCTGGTTGGCCGGTGTGGTGGTTCGGGTTGTCTTGCTGCATCGGCCGTTGTCTCGGCTCGGCCCGTATGTATGGAGCATGCTTCGTCCTCTGATGATCGGCCGTTGCCGCCGCCGCGCCCTGGCTGTCGGCAACTCGCTGCTGCTGCCCCCAGCCTCCTAATCTCCCTTGACCTTCTTTGCTGTGCTGGCGGGCCTGGTGAGGATCAGCCACAGATTCGGCTCCGGCATCGCCCTGAGTCCGTCCAACCGGCCGTCCGCGGCCGACGGTGACTACGTCGAAGATGTTGTCGATTGGTTACGGGTTGCACGGAAACCGGGTGTCCCGGCGGCCGGCGCTTGCGTATCCCCTTGGCGGGGCCATGGTCTCCGCTCGGACGTAGTAGGACGCCCTGTTCGGGGAGCATAGATCCTGCGACAACAACCTCTACGACAACGACGACGGCATCACCACCGCCAGATAACGATCACTTGCCAGTGCGAGCGGTGTGACAGTGGCGAGGGCGGATGCTCCTGGTGCAACAGAGAGCAGGTTGCTCCGTGGCGCCGACAAGGGGTTAGGTTGCAGCGTCGGGGCGGAGGGGAGGCGGTGCAGCAGACAGTAGGATGGTCTCGAAGGCGGCCACACTGCGCAGGAGCGACTGGAGCCAGAGTGGTCCGTTGTTAGCCAGGATCGGCTATTGCTGATGATGTTGCGGGCATGTGGATGAGTATGTGGATCTCAACGTGAAACGTCCATCAGCAAGGCACGGCCTGGCGTTGCGCACTGCACTGCTATGTGATGCTGTTGAACATGAAGTGCACTCAAACCGCGATGCATGCCATCCGCGTTGTATCCCCTTGCATGGTCCGACGAGGTTTCGCGTACGTCCAGGTTCGTGTGATCATCTCTCTCTCTCTCTCTCTCTCTCTCTCTCTCTCTCATTTTTTTGTGCAGCTCAACAACGAGGGAGATTTGCAAGTGGTCAAAATTCTGGTGCTATCATTGCTATGTAATAAGACAAGGTTTCTCCTGATCATCTTTCTTCTTGATAACCCATATAAAGGGATTGCTTCAGTCGATTATTTTGAAGCCTTTTCTTGTAGACTAAAGGTTCAGAGATGGCCACTAACTGATTGGTGTTATTTAGCTTCAGGTTCATTTTTGTGCTCTTAAGGTATAGTATCCCTTCCATCATTGCTGCAAACATTTACTATCTGTCCTTGGTGCAGGAATTTGCAACCGTTAAACCCACGGCGGTTCCGGTGTGGGATATATTCTTCATGGTCCCGTGTCATTTGCTGCATCTGCTGTTAATTTGATGATATGGTTTTTGGGATGACCATGATTTACTCCCTTCTAATATTTGTTCTATGCAAGCATCAAGACTAAATAATATGGGTTTACCCCCTTATCATATTTGTTGTATGTAGGCATCAATACTAGAGATATGGTTTTAACCCCTTCTCATATTTATTTTTTGAACGATCCCTTCTCATATTTATTGTATGGATGCATCAAGCTATGATGAATTTGGATGACATACTATTAACTTACATAATAAGACCCTTACGGGGTGAAAAGCCGGAAGCAATTGCAAGGCATTAACAATCTGTTTTTCTTACTGAAGCTGAACAACTGCCCCATATACAAGCCCTATCATGTTAACTACTGATGTGAACTTCCTCAGCTATCATTTCATTATGAACACAAAACCAATGGGCGGTCAAACAAGGATGCCTTGAATTACCAAGGAATCAGAAATTTATCATGCAATATCAATATGTATTCTCTTTATGTACAATTAATGTACTGACTCTTTTCATTCAATAAAAAATTTCTTTATGAAAGATTATAGCATTTGTACCAATATAATTTTTTTACATACACCATAATATAAAATTTGAAGTGAACACGTAAAAAGTGAATAAAATAATTAAATAATTGGTATATGAATTTTAATATTATTGTACATAGAATTTCTCACATAAAGTATCAATAGGCGCGGCGTGCCACCGCACGGGCATGAAAATTCAACATGGCTCGCTAGCAAGTAAGTACCCAACAGAATGAATTTGCAAGACAAACAATGATCTTGGCGATAATATGCAATGATTTCTCCGACGTGGCACTTCTTCGCATGTACCCCAACGCCCTCAGAGAGATGATCCCATCATTACATACAAAGGAGCTAAGACACCCGTTGGACAGGTAGAGGAATTTGTAAAAGCTCTTGACTACTTCATTACAAACTATCTTACAGGGAGCTACACTAGGATGATTTAACTCAACTAGGCCATCCGCAATCATTTACTTTCATGCAGTTGCATCATTGTATATGGTATGTTTCATAGAACGGTCTCTATAATGTGCCAATAAGACCTTATTAGTAGCGTGTACACTTCCGTTTATCAGTATTTATCATACATGGCTGCAATAAATGTACTCATTTTCCACCTTTTAGAACTATTTCTGGGTTTTAGTTATGCGATTCTGTCGTTAAAAATATAAAAATGGCCTTTACGATCCGTATAAATATAATGCATCACCCGGCGCGGCGGCAGGGCTATGCTACTATATATATAGTGCCCCTCGCCCCTCGCCATAGCCAAGCCAGCCAGCCCGCCTCGCTCGCGCGCAAGTGACACACACGCACACTAGAGCCATGGGACGCCGCACCCGCACGCACGCCGTCCAGGCGGCCGCGCTGCTGCTCGCCTTCCTCCATCTGCACGTGGCCGCGGCCGCCGACCCGCCCTTTTCCTGCGGCGCGGCGTCGGGCGCGCCGTACTGCGACCGGAAGCTGCCGATGGAGCGGCGGGCGGCGGACCTGGTGTCGAAGCTGTCGCTGGAGGAGAAGATCTCGCAGCTGGGCGACGAGTCGCCGGCGGTGGCCCGGCTGGGTGTGCCGGCGTACAAGTGGTGGTCGGAGGCGCTGCACGGCGTGGCGTGGAGCAAGGGCATGCACCTGGACGGCCCGCTCCGCGCCGCCACCAGCTTCCCGCAGGTCATCCTCACCGCCGCGTCCTTCAACCCGCACCTCTGGTACAGGATCGGCCAGGTACGTACACACGAGCACCGCCGTCTATTACCTCGTCGATCACTCTGCTTTTGAGATTGTGTGCCGTTTATTCACACGATTCGACAAGGATGCCGATGATTCCAACATTGACCTTCAAATCAAACGCCATAATGCACACAAACGGAACCTAATCATAAACTGAAAAAGAGTACCAAGTTGGCAAGAACTGAAGTGAACTTGACGGGTCTTGTCACTTGTCAGGCGATCGGCAGGGAGGCGCGGGGCGTGTACAACAACGGGCAGGCGGAGGGGCTGACCTTGTGGGCGCCCAACATCAACGTGTTCCGGGACCCGCGGTGGGGCCGGGGCCAGGAGACCCCCGGCGAGGACCCGGCCATGACGGGCAAGTACGCCGCCGTGTTCGTCCGCGGCGTGCAGGGCTACGGCATGTCCGGCGCCATCAACTCCTCCGACCTGGAGGCCTCCGCCTGCTGCAAGCACTTCGCCGCCTACGACCTCGACAACTGGAAGGGCGTCACCCGCTTCGCCTTCGACGCAAAGGTTGTCATTTTTGGAGGTCGGAATTGACGACCGTGCATGCGAATGCGATGCCAAAAGCTGTCTTGCTGGGCAGGTGACGGAGCAGGACCTGGCGGACACGTACAACCCGCCGTTCAAGAGCTGCGTGGAGGACGGCGGCGCCAGCGGCATCATGTGCTCCTACAACCGCGTCAATGGCGTGCCCACCTGCGCCGACCACAACCTCCTCTCCAAGACCGCCAGAGGCGACTGGAGCTTCAACGGGTAATAAGTAGCAACATTCTCTTCTTCAGTAAAACAAGTGCCATTTCTGTTGCTCACGGACTGACGCTTGCAAGTTTCATTTCTGTTGAGCAGATACATCACGTCGGACTGCGACGCCGTGGCCATCATCCACGACGTCCAGGGGTATGCCAAGGCGCCAGAGGATGCGGTGGCAGATGTCCTCAAGGCCGGTACGAGTTTTCACTTCAAATCACGATTGCTAGATACACTGGTTGTCACATGACCTGCTACAGTTTCTCAAAGATGGATGAGTCATTCCAGGTATGGACGTGAACTGCGGCGGCTACATCCAGACGCACGGCGTGTCGGCGTACCGGCAGGGCAAGATCACGGGGGAGGACATCGACAGGGCCCTCCGCAACCTCTTCGCCATCCGGATGAGGCTGGGCCTCTTCAACGGCAACCCCAAGTACAACCGCTACGGCAACATCGGCGCCGACCAGGTGTGCAACAAGGAGCACCAGGACCTGGCCCTGCAGGCGGCGCAGGACGGCATCGTCCTGCTCAAGAACCACGCCGGCGCGCTGCCCCTCTCCAAGTCCAAGCTCTCCTCCTCCTCCATCGCCGTCATCGGGCCCAACGGCAACAACGCGTCGCTGCTGCTCGGCAACTACTTCGGCCCGCCGTGCATCTCCGTCACGCCGTTCCAGGCGCTGCAGGGGTACGTCAAGGACGCCCGGTTCGTCCAGGGGTGCAACGCCGCCGTGTGCAACGTGTCCGACATCGGGGAGGCGGTGCACGCGGCCACCTCGGCGGACTACGTCGTGCTGTTCATGGGGCTGGATCAGGACCAGGAGAAGGAGGAGGTGGATAGGCTGGACCTGGGGCTCCCCGGGATGCAGGAGAGCCTTGTCAACAAGGTTGCCGACGCGGCCAAGAAGCCGGTGATCTTGGTGCTGCTTTGCGGCGGACCGGTGGACGTGACGTTCGCCAAGAACAATCCTAAGATCGGCGCCATTGTCTGGGCTGGTTACCCTGGCCAGGCCGGTGGCATCGCCATTGCCCAGGTCCTCTTCGGCGAGCACAACCCCGGTGAGATTTTGTTTCACTCCGCTCTGAGCAATTCTTGGCCGCGCGCTTTCCTAGGCTGTACTGTACTGACTGCTGGACATGACGGATCATCAGGTGGGAGGCTGCCGGTGACATGGTACCCCAAGGAGTTCACGGCGGTGCCCATGACGGACATGCGGATGCGCGCCGACCCGTCCACGGGCTACCCGGGACGCACCTACAGGTTCTACAAGGGCAAGACCGTGTACAGCTTCGGCTACGGCCTGAGCTACTCCAAGTACTCCCACCGGTTCGCGTCCAGGGGCACGAAGCCGCCGTCCATGAGCGGCATCGGGGGCCTGAAGGCGACGGCGTCGGCGGCGGGCACGGTGAGCTACGACGTCGAGGAGATGGGCGCGGAGGCGTGCGACAGGCTCCGGTTCCCGGCGGTGGTGAGGGTGCAGAACCACGGGCCCATGGACGGGAGGCACCCGGTGCTGCTGTTCCTCCGGTGGTCGAACGCGACGGACGGGCGACCCGCGAGCCAGCTCATCGGGTTCCAGAGCGTGCACCTCAAGGCGGAGGAGGCCGCGCACGTGGAGTTCGAGGTGAGCCCCTGCAAGCACTTGAGCAGGGCCGCGGAGGACGGCCGCAAGGTGATCGACCAGGGGTCGCACTTCCTCAAGGTGGGCGACGACGAGTTCGAGTTGAGCTTCATGGCCTGAGCCGCCCGGGGTTGGATCCAACACGATAAACCTGCTGCTGCTTCAGCAGAGAAGGATTTCGATCATACGTACTAGTATATCCATAAGTGTAATCAGCTAACTTATGTGTACGGGTAATAGTAGTAACAAATAACAAAATGGCAACTGAGACATGTGCTGCAAGCTTGCGGTCGGGAGCGTAGAACGAACGAGCCAAAGGTACAAACGAAGCTATTATCATCTACTCCATTTGGAGAGTGAGCCTATCTTAACTGGTTGGGGAGTGGATGTACAAACCCAACAACTGGGCTTCAATTTCTCACGGAGGCGAATTTAGGTTCCTATTTATTCTTGAGGACCAGACTTTTCTGATACTCACGCATTTATTGAGGACTAGGCTCGGTGCATAATCAAGACCAAAAATTCTAGTACTCATACTTAAAATGCCGTATGCATCCCTAGTTGGCCGGCGCAGGGTGGTGGTCTACGCCGCTGGGCTCATCGGATCGTTGGATCCAGTGTCTGGAGACCTACGGTGGCTGTCCTTCTTGATCTTCCTTCCTGGTGGGTTGAGCCCCATGGCACTTGCATCTCTGCTGGTCTCGATTCGTCTCTCTCGGATCCGGAACAGTCGGAGGTTTGGTGGTATGCGTTGGGGACCGGAGGAAACTTTGGCCGGCTGGTCCGGCCCGACATCGGCGGCGTAGGAGGCGAAGCCAAGGTCCCTCCTATCCACATCCAAACCCCTCCCGGACGGAAGTCCAAAATTCAGTCTGGATTGGGCGGCGGCGGCGCCCTGCGTGTCGTGGGTATTGACCATGGGTAGCCTCATCGACACCCCTTAGCATTTCAAGACAACTGCCTCATTTTCACGTCACAACTCACAAGACGACGGACCACACACCACGACTACCCTCATTTTCACGACACAACAAGCAGTGGGCGTGCTACTGTACCGAGACAATTCAGAAACATGGGAGACGGAGGGTGGCTAGGAAATCTCACCGGGCCGGGCCTCCCGATCGAGGAGGAGCGAGGAGATCGCGGTGGCGGCTGGGCTGGGACCTCGGCGAGGGGTGCGCCAACGACGCTACAGGGGAGGGGGAAGGACGCGACGCGGTGTCACTCGAGCGAGGGAGGCGGCGGCGACAGAACCCTAGCGCGCCGATGCCTTCGGGCGTCCTTGCAGGCCAGGCCGCCAAGGGTGTCGATGGGAAGAGAGGTGAAGGTAGAAAGAGTGTCATTCTTGCAGGCGGAAGGAGAGGGGGGCACGCGAGGAGGGGAATGGAGGAGCGGCGACGCAAGGTTTCTCCGGATCCGTCCTTCTCGATCTGGGAAAAAAGAAGGGTCGGCGAGGCCCGATTTGGTTGTTGCAGGCGGGGCCGCGGGGACTTGGCAGACCACGGCGTGGCAAAACATTCGATCTCAGATGTTTATTCGATTGGTAGACCTTTGATGAAATATGGACAGTTGGATGTTTTTAGAATGGTTTTATTGAAGGGTCCTGGTTACTCCGCATACAGTTTGTTGTGTGAGTTTAAGGGATTCATGTTTGCTCTTTTAATAGTAGTATAGATTATCAACGTGCGCTATGAACAACTAGGTTATACACTGATATGGAACTTTTGGTAGCACCAGGATAGTAGATCAGTGTGCTGATTTCAATGGGATTGTGCTTAAATTTTTGGATTTCTCATTTAGCGGCCTGAGGAGTGCCCCCTCCCCTGTTCACTTGATATACCATTAACTAACGAGGCAGGGGCCACCAGGCGGCACACGTACGACGCCTACGTGTCACCCATCCCGGTCCAAAGCAACACGTGTCACCAGCGGCGCGTCTTCAATCCAGAAAGATCTGCCACTACGACCAGCACAGCACCGCTCCATTCCCCCAACCCGCCCATCGTTCCCCACCTCCATTCACGACCTGGAGATGGCCGAATCCGACACGGCGGCCGGCATGATGGCCGAATCCGACGCGGCGGACGGCAAGATGGCCAACGGCGAGGTCTCCGACGACGGCCGCGCCGTCGAGGTCTCCGGCGGCGGCGAGGACACCCTCCCCGCGGTGCTCCGCGGCTTCGTGGACGGCGTCTGGCCGCCCGGCGACGGCGGAGATCCGCTCCTGCGGCGCCTCCGCGCGGCGACCTGCGAGGCCGCGCCGCGGCTGCGGGACGCCTCCAGGAACTCGGCCCGCGATCTGCTCGCCTGGACCAAGCAGGGCAGCGGCCTCCGCGCCATCCTCGTCATCTCGGTGAGCCTGCTTCCCTTTTCCGATCCGTCCATCCGTCCCTCCGTTAGGAAACGGAAAAGCTGTATTAATTTCTTCATCGAATGATACTCAATTTCTTTGTGCGAACATCAACTTAATTGTAACACATTACTCATTGTAAAATTTAAGGCATGTTGTATGCAGTATTAGCGACGGGATTAATTGTCATTGTAAAATTCATCTATCTGTACTCGGTGCCACCAGTTTTTACATGTTTCTGTATAGTTAAAGGATGTGCTGAATTGTACTACATGTTGTGGGGAAAACATGGTAGTCAAGATTATATACCTATATGATGCGTAAGCCCATCAATGTTGGATGTAGGTTTCATTTTTGTTATGGCATATAGCATCTGTTTATCTACTTGGTACGGCGTAAGCCCATCGTTGTTACATCAGCATTTATGGTCTGTATAGAATATTAAACCTGCTTAATCACCTTTTCATCCTTTACAGGTCGGAACAATCACGATGATATCATTGACTGGCCTGCTGATTTTCATGTCCTTCCTTCTGGTTGCGACCGCTAATGCCATTATCGTTTCAGTTCTTATGTCCTTGGCAGCTGCTGGAGGGTTCCTGGCTTTGTTCTTTGCATGCTTAGTTGCAGTCTATGTCGGAGCAGTATCAATTGCCATATTCGTCATTTCGGCCACTGTTATCTCTGCAATTGTGGGAGTCCTGATTGCCACCGGTATGCCATCTCTCTCTCGCTTTGTTTATATATCCTGGAGACAAAATAACAAATAATTTGCTCGGAAGTTTCAATGTTTGTATTGTTGTATGCAACTTCTAGGGGCATAACGATCATTAGTTAGGCATCAGTTTAAGTGTTTTTTATTATGTTATTATGCAAACTACCTTCAGTCCTTACATTCATAATGGTTTTCCTACAAATACCTACTTGGTGCATCACCATTATGAAGAGTATATCTAGGACTAGCCAAAAATTCCTTATACTGGTGATGTTCTCAACCACCTTGTCATCACAAAACCAATGAGCTAAGTATTGAAAGTACTCTTCTTCTTTAGTTAATTTAGATAGTGTTACTGCATTGGATAACTTTGTGGCTGGACTGTCTCTGTTCATACTTCTGCCTGTGTAATTAGATCGGAATCCAGCTTGCATGTGCCCACTAATAGAGCCATTAATTCCCTATGCTCTTGCCTTAGTGTCCAAGTCATTTGCATTGAAATTGCATTTCTCTTATTAAGAGGAACATAAAATCTTTCTAAAGCAATTCGTAATAGCAGGATTTTTTTAATCCACTTCATGTAACTTCAATAGTGACTTCTAAATGAGGAAGCATGATTATTTTTTTACATTCTGGTATGTGATTTTTTGGTGAATCATTAATTCAGACTGTTGTGTTCTTTGAGTGCATTGTTCTCCAGTTACTAGCTATTTTGCACTTGTGATGCTCCTTCAGTCCTTTTCGCAACATATGATGTGTTATCTGAGTTGGCACCAAGTAGATGATTGAAAGAATGTTTCAATGTTGACCAAAAAAATAGCTCCTTCCACACTTGCTGATGATCATTAACTTCCCCCAATAGGCACTAAACTGTGCCATTGAGTAGCTCCTTCCATCCTTGTGGATGATCATAATTTTCCCCAATTGCCATTAAAGTGTGCCATCGAGTAGACAAAGGAGGAAAGGGCATGTTGTGTTCTTTGAGTGTATTGTTCTCCAGTTACTAGCTATCTTGCACATGTGATGCTCTTTAGTCCTTTTTGCAACATATGATGCGTTATCTGAGTTGGCACCGAGTAGATGATTGAAAGAATGTTACAATGTTGACCAAAAAAACCGCTCTGTTCATACTTGCTGATGATTAGTAACTTCCCCCAATAGGCACTAAACTGTGCCATTGAGTAGCTCTTTCCATCCTTGCTGATGATCATAATTTTCCCCAATTGCCACTAAAGTGTGCCATTGAGTACACAAAGGAGGGAAGGAGATGAGAATGTGGAGAGATGTGGAGGAGTGAGGTATTACCATGAAGACAAATAAAACCTAATTAAGAACTATTAGGAAACTTCCACAGTTTTTATAGCCATTCGTCAGATGCGGCTTGATGGATGGTTATGGTAAACAGTTATTTCCATATATAAAGTGATAAGTGTCCCGGCACAACCTGTACCTTTATTCGGTATGTAGATAAAAAATACTTACCGTTGCAGCTGGATTATCTCCATTTAAACTCTTGCCTGTGAATTTAGATCGGAAACAGGGACTCTGTTCTTGCATGCTTGCTCTCCAATTTAGTACTGGTTATTACTTTACCTATTTGCCTTCTCAATTTTCCAGTGGACTCATTGGCATTAATCTGTATTTCTGCAATTAAGATGAACTGGATTAACAACATCAGCTCTGTAACAGTAATTTAAGATAGCAAGTTGTTGTTAGTTCACTTATGTACTTTGGAGGCTAACTGTTGACAGAGGAAACAGAAAGAAGTTTTTATGCTAGTTAAGTTTTGTTGTAACACACTGCGTTTGGTTTTAGACTTGTTTTTTGTCTAGCTAACCAGGGGTATCATGTAGAAGCATCTTAGCTAGTCCTTGAAATGTAGGGGTGATTTACAAGCCTTAGCTGTTCAAATCAACTTCTCCATGCCATGGAACTTTATGAAAGGGGAGACGTGGTTGGCCAATCATGTGGAATGCAGTGTCAGTTTTAGGCAGAGATGCGGTCGGCCAGTCCGTGTGGAATATATTGTCAGTTTTAAGGCAGAGATGCGATCGTCCAGTCCTTTTGAATAAGTTCCCAAATTATTGTTCCTTTATTGATGCTCCATATCTGGAAAAGTTAGCATAGAATGGCCATGTTGATTCCAGAGGAATAATATCTCCAACGCAACTTCCACGTCCGAAGTTTTTTTTTTACCAATATCACCTGCGCTAACGTTATAAAATCTCGTGCAGGTTGGATCGGATTCTTTTGGATGATTTGGTTTGCCGCAAGGAAGAGCCTGGACCTTACAAAGCACTCAATCGGCATGACGACCTCTGCTATGCAGTCGTATTCAGCTTCTCGGAGTGTGGGGCCGAAGCCCACAGACTGACTGATATAGCAGCAAGTGGTTTAGCTACGGTGCGCCGTCTGTTATTGCGTGATGTTTCTGCTCTGCTGTTGTTGTGTTACTAGGCTGCCTAAAGTTTGCCGTATGTGAATCACCGCTCGTCGAGTTTATTGCGAGTAGAGGACATGAATCCCTGTATAGTGATCAGGATGTAGTGTAAGGTATCCCCGCGTCCCTGAACTTTCGGCACCCTGTGTTGTATGCTCATAGTAACGAATAAGGCAATAATGCTGGCTGTGCTTGTGCTGTTAAAGGAGGGGTCCTCCGTGGCTATGTTGAGGCATAGAGTAATAAATAAAGACAGTAGTTGCCAATTTCATTTCAGTGGTAACATGAACATACTGAGCAGTAGCCATTGCATTCAGACCTGGCTTCTTGGCCACTTGAATAGAGGAAACAGATGTATATACACAGGTAGACTGACCGACCAATCGATCACGCAAGGCGGTCTTGGCGGTGCGGACCACCATGTGGCGTCGAGATCGATGATCGATCATCGCCTCTTAGCGGTCACGGCCGACGAGGGAGAGGAGGAAGGTCCGGTAGTTCCCGGAGGTCTCGGAGTGGATGGCGTCGGCCAGCGAGCGCTTGTACTTCTTGTGGTACTCGGCCTTGATGTACTGCATGTCCACCTCCGCCCTGGTGACCACCACCCGTATCAGCGTCGTGTCGCTGGTGCCCAGCCCCTTCATCGCCTTGTGCAGCGCCTTGGCGAAGTACCTCGCCGGGCTCTCGGCGCACCGGAGGATCGTCAGCAGCCCGAACTCGAAGGTCCCCGACGTCTCGCTCTTCACGGCCTTCTCCAGGGAGCGCGCGTACAGGTGGTGGTAGGCGCCGGCGACGGCGGCGAGGTGCGCCCAGCTGCGCTCGGTGAAGACGCGGATGAAGGCGCGCTCGTCGGTGCCGAGCCGCTTCTCGCCGGCGCGGTACAGCTCCCTCGCGTCGCGCGCCGCCGCCGCCGGGTCCACCTCCGGGCCCTCGTACCGCGGGATCCCCAAGTACGCCAGCAGAAGCTGCATCCAGCGACGAGCAACACACAAAATGATGAAAGGTTCAAACACTGCACAGATGAGCGTATGTATCGATGGTGCTGTGGAGGCAAACAAAGACGTACCTTGTGGTGGTCGCCGTAGGTGCGCTCGGTGATGTCCTGCTCGAGGTAGCAGCCGAAGCGGGCGCGGTAGGTCTGCTTCATGATCTGCAGCTGCGACGGCGTCCGGGAGCAGATGACCTCCGTGGCGGCGCGCAGGTCGGTGATGTCGCCGTTGAGGGACTGGTTCAGGATGGCGGCGTCGCGGCCAACGGGGTCCAGCACCCACAGCAGCATCGCCTTCTGGAGAAGGAACCGCCACACCCAAGCAGACAAGTCATTTCGGGAGCAATACTATGCTATGCTGTGTGTGTGTGTGACTTATCATTTTGCATGATATTTGCTAGGTGATTTATAAGTATATATTAGTATCATTTTGCAGTTTGCATGCCTTGTGGTTCCCGCTGAGCTCGGTGGACAGGCGGTGGTAGAGGTCCTGGTGGTAGATGGCCCGGTACTCCTGCATGATGAGCGCCCGCTGCGTCGCGTCGCGGTGCGCCAGGATGTTGATCACCGTCGTGCTGTCGCACCCGAACCCTGCGGTATTAGACCGACGTGATGAAACGAATCGTAGACAGGCTTGTATGATTCTATGTGTGCGCGTGCGTGCGTACCTTTGAAGGCCCTGTGGAGGGCGATGGCGTCGTGGCGCGGGGACGTGAGCACCGGAGGCACGCTCAGGCTCGCCATCCTCCTCGACGTGCCGTGAGCCTGTGATCGGAGGAGGCGTGGGCTGCCTGTGCCTGTGATTGCGTGCTGCAGGTGCTGCGTGCGTACGGGGCCGGGGTGAGGGTTTTAAAGCGGGAGACGCTGAGCTTTCCCGTCGGGGGATCACCGATGGATGGCGACGCCGCCGTGCGCATATGGTATGCTGCGTGCGATCAACGCGGGCGCATGCATGGCCGGCGAGGCGACCCCCACCACCATCACGGGAAAAGGGAAGGAGAATATATGCCTCCTTATCGACCAAGTGGCGTATCAGATACTCCAGGCGGTAATTTGTACGTAATGCCCTTGAGTTTCTTCTCAAAAGGGAAAAAAGATAGCGTCACGCCACCTCACACCGGGCACTAATTTATAACTAATAAAATGCCCGTGCGTTACTACGGGCCATGATGATAGAAATGATAGCCCGTAAAATTAATTGAAAATCCACTTCACTTGTAATGTGTTGATAAAAAACCCTAATAGAACGATGTGTACACACAGAGCAAATATGGACTAAAGAGTTACTTACCAAATATGGCCTGTGTCATTTGGGAGATAAGGCATTTTAACCCGGCCAGTTCTTCAGTAACTGGATTCAGCCGGCCCTCACTGTCTTCTGCACGCTTGATCAAAGCCGCCTTTTCAGTTTCAAAGGCGGCTCGTTCAGTCTCCACAACCGCCTTTATTTTCTCCAACTCTTTGGAGGAGGACTGCGGGCTTGCTTCAGCTTTCACTACAAAAAAATACACTTTCGTGATGATACGTGTTTGTCACAGTAGGTCACGTTTTCTGTCATGCATGTACATCCATGACAAATTTATGACAGAATCAAGATAGTCATACCTGTGCTGTCGTAGAAGTGTTTCATGACATTACCAAAATTATCATCACGGAAGTGTCTACTTCCATGACGATAATCGCGCGTCATGGAAGTGCTTTTGTCAAGGGTGACTGACACGTGGCATCCACCGTAACGGGTCGCCGTTAAGCTATCGGGTCCGCTTTTGGATCCGATAGCCCATTAACAGCCCGGACCAATGAGGATTTTCCACGTGTAAAATTGTCATTGGCCGGAGAAAACACGTGTTGGCTCACCGTTGGGACAGATGTCATCCATTCATTGGACAGGAGGCGCCTATGATAGGTCGACACGAGGCACGGCCCAATAGAGGCCCATTCCAGTGAAAAGGCCGGCCCGTTTGACTTGGTCAAAAGGTAACGGGCCGGCCCACGGAAAGCCTGTTCCTATATAGCCCATTTACGGCCCGCTAACTCACAGCCCATTACGGCCTATCGGAATTAAGCCAGTAGCTTCATCTGGGCCGTCCAATATGATTCCAGCCCGTTATAACTTCTGGCCATGTATGGCCCATGATGTCTTTCGGCCCATACGAGGCCATTTGTAACTCTAGGCCCATTAACAGCCCATAGTGAATCTGGCCCGCAATGAACAGTGTATCGCTTCATACTCACTAACGGCCCATTATTCCATTGGCTCGTTTCCAACCCGTGTTATCTTTCGGCCTTCTCAGGGCCCATTTATTCTTGGGCTTATTTCCAGCATTCAGTTACTTACGGCCTGTTGCTCGCCTTTTCTGCTTGTGGACCAAATTCAGCCCGTGGTTACAATCGACCCGTTAATCCGTTGGGCTGTTTTCATAGCGTCATCAAATACGACCGATTAACAATAGCCCGTTATTGTCGGCCCATGAACGGACGATTCCAAATCTAGCCCGTTTACGGCCCATAATGTGGTCTGTTATTGAACCATGTTTGGCCGGTCGATCATACGGCCCGTAGAAAACCCATTGATGCTATGGCCCGTAGAAGGCCCATTGTTTCTATGGCCCTTACAAGGCCCATTGTTTCTACGGCCCGTAGGAGGCCCATGGTAACTACAGTAAATATGTAGCCCATGGTTATTGTGGCATAGTTTAAAAAAAATAGGTTATTGCGGCCAAACCACGGAAAAAGAACTGCACTGACTACAAGCAAACAAATAAACAAGACAACAAGAAAATAAATAAGCAAGCAATTTATGCTAGGCTATCACGGCTATTACACATATTACATCCACTGGGCATCAAAGTTCGCCACCAGTGCAAATATAGGGAACAAAGCAGCATATCATATACACTCGTTGTCAAAGTTGGCGACCAGTGCAAATAAACGCCGCAGCAAAACAAGTCCATAACTGAAACCACTTCAGAAGATCTCAAGAAACAATATCCTGGGTACCCATAATGCTGGCAAGATGCTTAGCAAGCTTATTAACTGTCTCTTGTTTGGCGCTTAAATCCTCCAGCGCTTGCTGTTGCACCAGAAAGTATGCATCTGAATTCTGCAGGGACTTCCTCAATCCTTCAGCTTCCTGTCGTAGCACATCTGATCGATGTCTTTCAACTTGAAGTTGAGACTCAAGAAGACGAACTGATTCAGAAAGCGAGTTCGAACAGCTTGTTCCAGCAGTAGTGGCCAGTAACTCGAACACTACATCAAGACAGGACTTTTGGGTTCTCTCACTGTCGTAAAGATAATTTTATCAGCTTTCTTGGAGACCAACAGGGATGTCTCACTATCTTGAACCTTATCTGCATTACTTCCTTTACCATTGCATAACAGGTACTGTTCTCCAATATTTTGTCCGCATTCTAAAAGAGAAACAAGCAGACACATCACAGGGCAATGATCCAACTATTTATCTTTTACAAACTAAGATCTACTTGATGTGTTTAAAATATTTACGTACAATGTGAGGACTGTTAATTTTAGCTTCATTTGCGTGGTACAATGTAAGTCACATCCCGATTTTAGTGAGCTTTAAATTCTAGGCTACATATAGATCGTTTGGTTGGTGTTTTCCTAATAATGACTTGCTAGACTATGTGACATTGATGTCACCGCATAGAAGCTCCTCCTTCTTCTTTTCTTGACGGAGAGAAAAGTAGCCACTCCTCTCCTCACTCACCGCACAACCGCCTCCTACTCTTCCCGCATAGCCAGCCAACCATCGGTTGTCGCCGCATCTCATCTTCCGGCCACAGCGTCGTCGACGCCATCTCTCCTAGGAACCACCCCTCCACGCTATGGTGAAGCCCACTCACTCCTCTCTCCACCGCCCCCTTCTCATCCACGACATGGCCCACCTCCTTCAACCCCTGAAAACCTCTCGCGCCGCCGTCTCAGCACCGAGCCAGTGCGCCCGCTGGTCTGGCATCTTGGGTAGGTGGATCCGCTAGGGAGGTGTAGAAGGGACCGCAACTCTTTGTTCGTGCCAGCCATGTAGCTGACCCGTTCGTATGTGGATTGGACAACCTCGAGCATAGTGGTGTGGCACTGCGAGTAGGAGGGATACGCCTTCATCGTCGTGGCTGGTCACCCTATACTGATTCACAGTGCCAAGGAGTGCACACCGTCACGCGAGGGTGCGATGCGACCTACTACACACCGTAGTGCTGCCACCCTCTTCGATTGTGGTGGCCGCCATTGGATTGACAATATGACTCTCAGGGTCCATCCCACTCACCCTACTTGTCTAATGTTGCGGCGAGCATGTCTGCCTTCCTCCTGATTAGCTTTTTGGATTATATTTCAGTCCTAGTGACCATTGACTCAGAGTGATCAAGTGACCCAAAGTCACACACTACGCCTTCATCATTTCTTTTCTTCTTTTGCGGGGTAAATGAGAATTTTATTCCAAATGTGTAGAACTACAATCATCATTTCGATCCCTTATGTGTTTTTCTTTTCTTTGGTCATGCATCGGAGCCTTGTATCACTAACCTCTTTGGGATGCAAATGGCATATTGCTATGCATTTGCTAAAATAAATTACACCCAAGCGGGTGTATACTTTTTAATATTGTCCCCACCATGCCAAAGCATCACCCGGTTGTAGTGGATACTCAATTGTGGTAGAGTAAAAGTCTAATAGCCCATAAAAGTAATTGAAGTCCACTTCACTTGTAATGTAAGTTGATAAAAAACCTAATAGTACATAGAACGATGTGTACGGACTGAGCGGTGATCCAACTAAACGGACCATCACAACCCCAGGCTGCTCCTCTAGGAGTAGAGATTTTGATAAGGTATGAAAAGTTTAATTAATGTGAATGAGTGATTTATGTTAAGGTTAATTAATTTAGATTTGATCTTTAGAGATTGATTGTGATTGATTCTTTCACAAAAGGACATTACTAAATAACTTGTGCCAGTATGAAAAGTTCGGATGCTTTCAGATTTTTTTCATTGTGTGAGAGGTGACGTGAAAATAAACCGGTGGGGTGGTGGGAGGGGAGATGAAAAAAAAGGACGAAGAAAACTAGACGAAAGTGAGGGACGAAAAAAACCATGAAGGCTATCCTACCAAGTGAGACATTAGAAGTAGAGATTCATATAATGACAAAAATTCAGACCAATACATGATTCCTTAATCACGGTCTAAACACAAGCTCTACACCTCTGCACCTCTGCACCGTACACAACGGACCACTGAAAAGGATGATGCAACATGTGCAAGAATACTGGACATGAGCTATGCACATGCTTGCCTCTTTGAATATATATATATTGTTGTTGTTGTTGTTGTTGTTGTGATTCTTACATTTTTTTAGATGCAAGACCCCTATGTTGATGAGTTTCTTAATGAACTTAGGCACATTCTCACGTACGTCAATAGTGACTATGGTCTAGATGAGAGGTATTGACCTGAAACTTGCAGCCTTCAACATGTACAACACTTCAATGAGAATACGAGATGCGCCGAGCTTATTCTGCTGTTCATATTTACATGCCATGTTAGCTTAACAAATTTAATAAAAAACCAGAGTGAAAAGGAAAAAAGAAGGGCAAAAACTATATATTTAATTTATTAGTGAAATACAAGAAGGAAAAAAATGAATCAGGGAAGGAAAGGCCAAGGCAAAACAAGGTGATCCACATGTACAGTATGAGAATCTAGCTTCAATACAGATGGCAGTCAATTACTGAATGGAACACATCAAAAATTCGGTTCCTTTTTGTCTCACTTATACATATTGCCCTTCCTTGGACCACTATCACCATCAATGGTACAAATTAATTACCGAAGTTCTTTCAGTTTTATAAAGACCTCCCACAAGAAATCATGTTATTAGGCTAACAAGATAATCCAACACACAATTATGGTCATCTTTCTTTTGGTAGCTGGCTGTATAGAATTCGCCAAGAAAAAACACTCCATTTGAATCTACAGGTCGATGAAAGCACAGAACTCAACCATCTACCCTTGGTGGCTATGATTTAAGTTTCACATTTTTTTCTCTGGGTGAAACAATGTTGTATCACGTGATGTCTGTATTCATACTACAGCTGGTCTCACACAAGCTTTATAATAAAGCTTCTGTACATATGTCTCCTTTATTGGCATCTGATTGCTTCTGCTTTATGCTTCCCCAATCCAAATATATTTCTACTACAATTCAAAGGAAGAAACTGAAATTTTTAATCACACAAAGATTTATTTTAATAAGACTCTAACGTATAAAACATTTCAATGGACATATAGCATGTGACAAAATATAAATTATGGGAGACCATGTATATCATGTAATTAGAGTCTCACGGTCATATCCAAACTTGTGAACTCTTCAAAACATAGGGTAGCTCATAGGCCAAGTACCATTAAAGAATACTCCCTCCGTCCGGTGAAGAGTGTACATCTAGAAATTTTAGGACAAATTATAGAGTTGAGTAAAAAATGCATTGGAAAGGTGCAAGCCACGATCTCTCTCCTCATTAATTACCCAACCCCCAATGAGCTAAGTGCATGTAAAAATTAAGAAGACCATGTGTAGATTGCTATTGGTTTTGATTATCGTGTGATGAGAGAGAAGTATTTTTTTCTCACTTTAAAGTGCATTGGGAAGATAGAAGTACACAATTTTATGGACAAAATTTAAAGCTAGATGTACACTCTTCACCGGACGGACGGAGTATATGACAATTCGTGGTGATAGACGCCTCTATTATGGCAGCAATCAAAAGAATTCACCAGTCATAGGAAAAATGCAACTTTATGTAAATCTTGCACGTGCCCGTAAGAAAATGTCGCTAATCTCGACATACTCATATCTTCTAAACATGCAGAACTGCAGCTTTAATGACATACTCATTTGTAATCATCTGAAGGGTAAGGATGCAGAGAGATGATTCAGTAAATTAAAGGAGGATATAATGACATTTAAAACATAAAATAATTAAGAGTATTGACATTTAAAAGATAAAATAATTAAGGCATGTACAAATCTGAAAATGGATTGCATCGTTGATACAACCAAGGTATTTTTTAGTTGTATTAAGCTCATCTAGACCTGGAGCTAATATCTTTTGGGACACAATCCTCTCTGCTCTTTCTCTCAATCTTTCCCAGTCACTAATAGCAAAAGCAAGAAGCAAGCAGCAAAGCAGCACAATCCTCTCAATCTCTCGTGTCTCTCTTAATTTATCCTAGTTTTTTCTCTCACCATTATTTGTAGCGGGCTAGTAGCACCCCTCATCTCTCCCTCTCTCATGTCTACCACCAACATATATAACCATCCCCAATCAGCCGTTGCGCTCTCTCTCTCTCTCTCTCTCTCTCTCTCTCTAGCCACATCCCATCATCACATCTCCCTTGAAGGTGCTGCTGCATCATCATGGAGCCAAAGATTTTCCTAAAGAGGCAAAGATGAACTGCACATACTAATTAACACCACCCAAATAGTGTCAGGCGAACTGCCTTGAATGAATCGTTTGTTTCCCATCAACAGTATTGGACCTAATTAAACCAGCGAGTGGGACCAAGGGGAGATCTTGTCCATGAGGATGTGCAGGGGAACTTCCATGGCCACTCTGTCCCCTGCTGCTGCAACCAGGTACGTACATCCGCGACCACGACAACCACCGCACCGGGCGAAGTGCTGCTCCTCATGTGCATCTCCACCAGGACCATGTTCTCCTTCCCGTAGTTCGCCGCCGCCGCGACGGCTCCGGGTTGAGCCACATCTTGCACGTGAACTGCGCCCGCGCCCGCCGCCCTCGGACAGGCCGGCTGCCCCGGCACCAAGTGCATCCACGGTCAGGACAAACACACAGTAGTCATCGTCGCCGAGGAGCAGCAGCCCTAGCGCCAACGACGGCAGCTAGAGCTACCTTACCTTTCCGTACTGCACAATGCGCACGGCACGAGCGGAGGGTGTTGAGGTGGCCGGCAAGGGCCTACGGCGTGCCGACGAAGCCGCAACCGGGCTCCGTGCAGCGGCAGGCACTCTGATGGTCGGTGACTTTGAGGTAGGTCACGTAGGTCACGTACCTCAGTCAGCCGGTGCCGGGGCACTCGATCGTGGTCGAGGACACCACGGCGTCCAGCGCGGGGCCGGGTCAGGGCAGGGGTCGAAGAACCCGATGCCGTCCACGAACGTCTTGCACTGTCTGAAGTGCAGCCGCCGTAGGCCAAGTACCCCCTTTGCACTGCAGGCCATGACGCCAAGTCTGTCGGTAAATCAGCACATCTTCATGAAAGAATCGATCTTCACCGGCCCAGCCGAAGTATGGAAGAAAGAAGGAAAGGAAGGGAGGAACCTGCAACTGCAAGACGGGAGGCTTGAAGGGGAGGGTGCAGAGGGGGCAGTGAAGCACAAGCACGCGCTTGTCGATTGCTCCACTCTCGAATTGCATGCCGCCGCCGCCGCCGCCGCGACCATGGTGCCTCCGTCGTCTCCTCCTCCGCCCGTCTCTTGAGCGCCGAGCTCTCGCTTCACGTGGTCGTTCGGTAGGTCCGCATGAGGCCGACGGAGGCGGCGGTGTGGGAACCCTAGAAGAGAAAGGGCTGAGATCCGAGACAGATAGAGGGAGAGAGGATTACGCGTGGAGCGATTTGTTTTTGTCGGTAGAGAAAAAGCCAAAAACTTCCAGATGATCCCTAGAAAAGAATGATGCCGGGAAAAGAATGTTTCCGTGATTGATTCGCTGCCGATTTACTCCATATATATATGGAATACATGAATGGCTAACGGTTTGTTGGCTGCAGATTTATTTCGTTGGTTGATTGGCTGCTCCATTAGGAGTAGAGAAAACCGGTTTTGGTTTTCGGAGGGAGAAAAAAATCAGTGGGGTGGGGGGAGATCGCGTGGTGGTGGGGGGAAATCGATGGAAGGGTGAAAACGAACGAAACGAACGACCGACCTACGTACTGAGATATTAGGAGTAGAGATATATATGGAATACATGAATGGCTAACGGTTTGTTGGCTGCAGATTTATTTCGTTGGTTGATTGGCTGCTCCGTTAGGAGTAGAGAAAACCGGTCTTGGTTTTCGGAGGGAGAAAAAAAATCAGTGGGGTGGGGGGAGATCGATGGAAGGGTGGAAACGAACGACCGACCTACGTACTGAGATATTAGGAGTAGAGATATATATGGTATACATGAATGGCTAACGGTTTGTTGGCTGCAGATTTATTTCGTTGGTTGATTGGCTGCTCCGTTAGGAGTAGAGAAAACCGGTCTTGGTTTTCGGAGGGAGAAAAAAAATCAGAGGAGTGGGGGGAGATCGAGTGGTGGTGGGGGGAGATCGATGGAAGGGTGGAAACGAACGAACGACCTACGTACTGAGATATTAGGAGTAGAGATACGGACCCCGGTAGGCCAAATTCACTGTTCTGACCCTTATGCAAAAGTTTATTACGATTTTACCCTACTTGTAAAAAAATCGGATCTGACCCTTTTCCTATCGTCGTAGACGTTGGCGGTAGGATATAACGGGCTACCGTCATGGTCAATGGCAGTTGGCTCCTAGTCAATGTGATGATGTGGCGTATCAGATATAAAATGCCTTTTTTGGGGAGAAATTTTTTACTCACTCCATCCCGAAAAGCTTGTCTTATATTTGTGCAAATACAGATGTATCTAACACTAAAAAAAAGTGTAGATACATATACATCCGTATCAGACAAATCTATGACAAGCTTTTCGGGACGGAGGTAATATTACTCAACAAAGGAATTACAATCAGCTAGACATCTCGCCTCTAAATCTTCCCTAATAATAAAGCATGGAACGCTTTTGGTCGTCCGTCACTAAATCCTTCCTCAAAGTTGCTATAAATTACCCACCATGCCATCCATAGGCGAAAAAAATAGATATTTATTTCCAAAGTCGCCCTGGCGTTTAGTGCTCTTATACAAGTGATATCGCACATTAACACGGTCAGACTAAGTGGCGCAGTGGCTTGAGCCTCTCTCTCCCACGCTGAAGACCAAGGTTTGAACCCCGGTTTTGCCTTTTTTTTCCACTCCTTTTTCTCTCACGCCCCCCCCCCCCCCCCCACGTGGTGTTCATGGGCCGGCCCGCGAGCCGTGGTGCCCCTATTTTTTCCATTTTGCTTTTCTGTCTTTTCTTTTCTATTCTCATTTCTGTTTTTGTTCTTTTCTTCTTTAAATTAATTTGAGATTTCCAATTTTCAAAATTTTGCGAGATTTAAAAAAAGTTTGTGAATTCAACAAATATTCGGGAATCACCAAAATTTTCCGGTCTCAAAAAATGTTGAGGATTTTACAAAGCTTTTTGAAATTATAGAAAAAAATCATAATTTCGAAGAAAGTCGTAAAATAGAATCATGTTCATTAATTCGAAAAAATGATGGTATATTCAAACATATTCATGAATCTGAAAATAAGTCCATGAAATTTTACAAAATATTTAAAAATATCAATATTTTGCCAATTTTTTAAAAAATGTTTGTCGATCCGAAAACCTGTTCGCCGATTCAAAAGTCTTTTGTGTCTAGGATTTGATTAGTTTTTGGAAAGTATTTAAATGTCTAGGCATTGGGAGTAGTGCGTAGTCGATGAGGTTTGTTTTAAAAGTTTTAAACATTTCCTTGCGCGACACAATGACAAGTGTGTCGTGTAGTTGTAAGCTCATTGCCATGAGATTTAACACATCGAATGCATTGTGATCGCGTGGACATCGCGTCCATCATCAACGAGAGTGGGAAAAAAGATAAGTGGCAACATGGTGAGCCAAATTGTTAAAATAGAGGGTGCTCATATTTCGAGGATTGAGTCATACTCATTTGACTAGCGTGTAATTTTTTTGTCTCCTGTTGCAACGCACGGGCATATTTGCTAGTCAGATATAAGATGCCCTTGATTGCTTTTTATCCAAGGGAGGGGGGGGGGGGGGGGGGGGGGGGATAGCGTCACGTCACCTCACACTGGACGTAATTTATAATACTGACTATGGATGGATGTATAGGGCTTGCGTGTAGTTCTAGATTGACTATTTAGAAATTTAGAAACCGTATGCAGTATATAAAGAATCAAATCATATGCTTTTGATGCCAGAAAACACATGCTGGGTTAGTCAGATTGACGACATAAAAGCACTTGTAGCCTTATGCACCCGACTGGAGGGAGTAGCGGTTTTTTTAAGTCCACTTGAGATACTTTGGAGATTAGCAGATGAAGCGCAAAGAAGTTTTCCATACGTTATGTTAGTTATTAAGTTCTGTTATTTTTTTAAAGGACTTTGCTAACTTTTACCCCGTCGGAAATTAAGCAACAGATCCGCACAATTCCCTGCTGTTCTAATTTGCATGCATGCATTAACTTCATCTTATTTCTTTTTTCTGTGCGTGTCCACTGTCTACTAACAGTTAATTAGCAGCTAATAATCATATACATGCAGAAAAGACGAAATTGATGATGCCATCAAAGATTCTTTCCAATGCGAAAATTCAAAATATTTTGTAGCTCAAACCGTCGCTCTGATTGAAAAACCGTTTTCATATAAAAGATTCGTCGCGAGAAGATCTTCGAAACAAGATCCCATATTAATATGTTTCGATGACTTATTTTTTGTGTCAAAAGTTATCAGGCTCAGGCTAAGTAAGTTATCACGTCTATGGTTCAAAAGTTACCATCTTGTTTATATAGAAATTACCGGGGCATAAAAATGGTCAACCAACCTTCTTCCGAGGTGCAAATGAATCAGAGGGAAATAATAGGTGATGTCATCCTAGATTCTCCCCTATTTCAAAACTTCAAAATATTTTGTAGCTCAAACCATCAGTCATATTAAAAATCCGTTTCCACATAAAATATTTGTTGCGACGAGACCTTCGAAACTAGATCCAATATTGATATGTTTCCATGACTATTTTACGGATCAAAAGTTACCGGGCCCAGACTAAGTAAGTTATCACGTATGTGATAACTAAGTTACATCTTGTTTATGTTGAAAATACTAGGTCATAAAAATGATCCTTCTACCTTCTCCCATGTGTAAATGAACTAGAGGACAAAAAAGCTGATGTCATCTTATATTTTCCTCTATTTTCAAATTTCAAAATGTTTTGTAGTTCAAACCGTCGGTCTGATCAAAAAACCATTTTCACATAAGAAATCCGTCATGATGAGAGCCTCGAAAGTAGATCCCATGTTGGTATGTTACAATGACCTTTTTCAGATCAAAAGTTACTATTAACGGGCTAAGTAATTTATCACGCATGTGCTACATATGTTGACATGTTGCTTACACGGATATTACCGGGGCATAAACCTGGTTTCTCTAACCTCCTTATCAGCTAAGGTTAAAGTTACCGCAGTGTTTGTGCGTGAGTTATCACGTATACAATGCCTATATTACCAAACTATTTACACAAATGTTATTCGGGTATGTTTTTAAACAACCCCATCGTCAAAGTTATCAGGATCGAGGCACATAAGTTTATCAGGTCTGCGATGTGTAAGTTACCATGCTATTCATACAAAAGTTACCGGGGGGATATTTCATCACCCCCCTCGCCAAAGTTATCAGGACCGTGGCACATAAGTTTCCAGGTCCACGATGTGCGAGTTACCATGCTATTCGCGTAAAAGTTACCAAGGGCTATTTCATCAACCACCCTTGCCCTCCCCCCCCACCGGCGGCAAAGTTACCAGGACCGGGGTACATAAGGTATCAGGTTTGCGATGAGTGAGTTACCGTGCTATTAACATTAAAGTTGTCGTGGGTACATTTTATCACCGCCTCGCCAAAGTTATCAGCACCGAAGCACATAGGTTATCAGGTCTGCGATGCGTGAGTTACCATGCTATTCACGCAAAAGTTACCTGGGGATATTTCATCAACCCCTTCCCCCATGCCAAAAAGTTATCAAAGACCGAGGTACATAAGTTATCAGGTCTGCAATGTGTGAGTTACCATGCTATTCACATAAAAGTTATCAGGGGGATATTTCATCAACCACCCCTCCCTCACACCCCCCACGCGCCAAAGTAATCAGGACCGAGGTACATAAATTATCAGGTCTGTGGTGTGTAAGTTACCATGCTATGCACAAGAAAGTTACTGGGAGTATATTTCATTAACCCCCCTCCCCCCACCTCCTCCGAGGTAGTGGAGGGAGCGGCCCCGCACCTTCTTGATCGCGGGCGGCAACTCCTCGACGGCGAGACGGTGGTGGCGCGACGATGACGGTGGCGCGTGCATGCGGTCGTACTAGCTGCGTGGCAGGAATGTCGGCTCCTCCTTGACCCGGCGTCCAATCTAGACGCCGTGGTGGTGCGCGGGGGCGAGGCCGGCTCCTCCTTCATGTGGTGTCTGATCTGGACGCCGCAGTTGTGCCGGGGCAAGGCTGGCTCCTCCTTCATAGGACGGAGCGGGGACGCCGGCTCGTGCTTCACGCGGTGGCGCGATGGGGACAACGGCCCCTCCTTCATGCGCGCCGGAGATGGTGGCGACATGCCCATGTGAAAGAACATGCGGTGCCCCATGTTTGGCGTCATGTGTTGCTCAACCATATGTTTGTTGCAAGTGCTAGGCTTTGTTTCCTATATGCTCACTTACACTTGTTGTGAGTTTCTATTGATTTTGGGGGAGCTATGATCCTATTTTGTGCACTTTGTATCCAAATACAAAAATTCTTGATGTGCACAAATCATGGGGAGCTTCTCTAGTTTCTTTAGAACACTCCTCTGCTCATATAATAATATCTTTATTCAAGTGGCACGTAGGTTCATTGGTCTAGTTGGTTCAATTGGTATCTTTTGATAGCTTGCTTCAATTGGTATCTTTTGATTGCTTGATTGCTTGTTTCTCTCTTTGTCAGGTCTTTGTGGCATATCATTCTTTTGCAATCTTGGTGCCTCAGTATAGTTGGTCTTCCTCCAAGTATTACCTTTGGATATGTGTATGGCATTCCACTCTCTTGTTGAGAAATTCACAACATTTGGAGGAACACCTTTTATAGTGGTCTTCTTAGCTTTTCGCCCATTTTGGCAATCGATGCCAATGGGGGAGAAGTTTCAGAGAGTTTTGTGGAGAAGTCTTCAGAGCTTTCTCCTTGCTTTGGTTTTGTTCCTAAGCTTTTGCATCTCATACGCATGCATTATTGGTTGTTGCATTGCATGGTGATGCATAATTCCTTATATAAACTCTCTTGAAAGTGATTGTCATCAATTACCAAAATGGGGGAGATTGAAAGAACATGCGGTGCCCCCATGTTTGGTTTTGGTAAATGATGACAATCTTTATGGACTAATGGTTGCCTTGAGTTATATTTGAAGGGTTTGTCCATAGGCTTTTCTTGGAGTCCATTTGTTGGTTTCAAGGAGAGTTTGTGATGACCAAGGTGCTATAAAGGAATTATCCAAATATTGGTCTTGTGAGTGTTGAGCTTATTGCAAGCATGTCTTGAAGAAGAACTGTGTGTGATCATTCATGTTTACCTTCAAGACATCATCCAAATGAAGAGAGTTGGAAAGATTCAAGCTTGATCAAGACTAAGTCAAAGAGTGAATCAAGTTGATCAACACACAAAGCGTAGAAGATGTACCGAGAGGGATCACGTGATCGCATGGTAAGGTAAGCATTGTCCTTTATGCTTTGTGTACTAACCCATGGTCTACGTGAGAGTTCTATGTGGGGTTAGGTATGTTTCCATGGGCTAGCGTCAAGAGGAAGATATTATACAACCCATGGAGGACGACATCAAGCGGTGGTCGTCATCAAGTTTGCGGTGTGCAAGTTCAAGCGGAGCATCATGAAGAGATCAAGTGCTTGAAGCTTGCCGTCCATTGTGGTGTCAATGGACTTGAAGATGTGCTGAAGAGTGGCTCACCCATAGTGGAGTATGAGGGAGCAATCATCTAGTCTCCATAGACCCAACGCAATCAAGAAAGGTGGTCCATCTTGAGGAGGAGAAGATCGTCATCATCTAGCTCAAGTGGATCATGTGCAAGGCAAAGGTTTTCCCTTGATAGGTTTTGTATTTTACCGGTCTCATGGTGGTAGTTGGGAGACCGGGTTATAGGATTGTTTGCCGTACTATCAAGGGGGGCTCTCGACGAGTAGCTTGATCGTATCATTCGTAGAGAGCTCAAACCATTGCATCCATACATCATATTTCTTGGTTCTTGTTTGATTCTCTTTGTGAGTCTTAGAGCTCTTGGTCATCTTGATGACAAGCTCGAGTTCATCGAAAACGGAGTTCACATGCTTCTTCTATGATGTTTTCGATGTTGGAGGTTCTGCCGGTTCTTCTCTGTTGGAGGTTTCACTTCTCTTTTTGGTAGGCATACCTCCCCTGCCTCTTCTTACTATAACCTTGATGTTAGGCATACCTCCCCTATCGCTGTTTTGATGCTACTCGTCTTCCTCTATCCAACAAGCTTGAGTTTGCTCAATTCAGAGCTCATTTGCAGAAGTTATGACAGTTCTGGTCTTCCTTGGAGTGTACTTGTTTTCGTGGACTTGGCATAAGGTTGGCGCCAGCGGTAGTACCGCTGGACCGGAGCGGCAGTACCGCGTATCGCCACAAGCGGTAGTACCGCCGTCCCACAGCGGTAGTACCGCCTATGGCCATAAGCGGTAGTACGGCTCCGGTTCCGCGCTGGTACCGCCTCGACTCGAGACGTGGTTTTCTCGTGTCGGGTTCAGCGGCAGTAGTAGCAGCAGTAGGAGCGGTAGTACCGCTCGTGTGCGGTAGTACCGCGGCTACCACCGCCCCTAGTACCGCTGGGCCAAGCGGCAGTACCACTGCGGCCAACGGTAGTACCGCTGGCTCCAGCGGTAGTGCCGCTCATACGGCTCTGCCTCGCCCTCTGTTTTGCTCCGCTCTCTATGTTCTACCGCCCGGGCGGTAGTACCGCTCCCCTGAGCGGTAGTACTACTCGTGCGCGGACTGAGCACATAACGGTTGGATTCGGGAGCTCCTATAAAAGGGGGTCTTCTTCCCCATTCAACCTTATCCTTTGAGCTCGTATTCTTCCCCCATTGTTGACCTTCTTCGAGCTTGCTAACTCTCAATCCCTTCATGGATTCTTGCTAGTTTTTGAGGGAAAAGAGAGAGGAGATCTAGATCCACATTTCCACCAATCACTTTCTCCTCTATGTGAGGGGAACCCATTGGATCTAGATCTTGGAGTTCTTGGTGTTCTCCTTCTTGTTCTTCCTCTCATTTTCCTCCCTAGCATTAGTTGCTTCGGTGGGATTTGAGAGAGAAGGACTTGGGCACTCCGTGTGCCCTTGCCATTGCATTTGGTGCATCGGTTTGAGTTCTCCACGGTGATACGTGGAAGTTACAAGTTGAGAAGCTTATTACTCTTGGGTGCTTGGTGCCCTTGAGCTTGTTCCTCTTGGGTGCTTGGGCGCCCTAGACGGTTGGTGGTGTTCGGAGCTCAATCATTGTGGTGTAAAGCTCCGGGCAAGCGTCGGGGTCTCCAATTAGGTTGTGGAGATCGCCCCGAGCAATTTGACGGGTTCCGGTTACCGCCCCAAGGGTTGCCAAAGTGTACAGGTTCGGTGACCGCCCCCAAGGGTTGCCATTTGTACGGGTTCGGTGACCGCCCTTAAGGGTCCCTTAGTGGAATCACGGCATCTTGCATTGTGCGAGGGCGTGAGGAGATTACGGTGGCCCTAGTGGCATCTTGGGGAGCATTGTGCCTCCACACCGCTCCAAACGGAGATTAGCATCCGCAAGGGTGTGAACTTCGTGATACATCGTCGTCTCCGCGTGCCTCGGTTATCTCTTACCCGAGCCCTTTACTTATGCACTTTACTTTGTGATAGCCATATTGTTTCTTGTCATATATCTTGCTATCACTTAGTTGTTTAACTTGCTTAGCATAAGTTGTTGGTGCACATAGGTGAGCCTAGTTGTTTTTAGGTTTTGTGCTTGTCAAATTAACCGTTAGGTTTATTCCGCATTTGTTCAAGCCTCAACCGTAATTATTTTAAAAGCGCCTATTCACCCCCCCCCCCTCTAGGCGACATCCACGATCTTTCACCATGTAATGGGGCGACCGCTTCATCATTATCTCGATCTCACGGATGAAATCTACGTTCGTGAGAGCGGCCTCCTTGAGAAGTCGGGAAGGCTGTTGCGTGGCTGTTCGGCGGTGCCTGGTCCTCCTCATCCCTGGAGGAGATGACGATCTCCTCCTTGGTGGAGGAGCTGGCCGCCGTGCACACCTACGGGCCGGGAGAGCATGGGCGAGGGCATTCAGACTATCTGACGACCTACCTAGCCATTCGGAAGGAGACTCACAACGATCATGGTGTTCAGACTTGTTGCAATATTGAGGTGGTTTGAACGATAGATTTGTCGGGATATGTTTTTAACAACTTTTTTTCCTCAGGTCAAAAAAGTTATCATGGGGTTTGTGCGTAACTTATCGTGCCTGTGGTGCATATATTACCATGATGTTCTGCATTATTTTTTATTTGGTGAAAAAAGCTGTTGACACAAGAAGTCGATGGAAAAAAAATAGTGAGAATTTGCACGCGGGAGCAAAATTGATGAACATGCATATAAACGTAAGGTATAGGACTAAAGTTGCACAAAAAACGAGCCCAAAAAACTGAAAAAAGTCTGTACTAATGCAATAGTCAAAGCGGGTCAGAAAGGTAACCTTCCTATGTCTAAGACGAAGAATGGCGTGGTGGGGTGGTTGTCGCTCTAAGATAATAGTGAGAGCTTCTGGGTTCGATTCCTCCTCCTCATGTCATTTTTCTGAGTTTGATGGTACTGGATGCGTGCGGATCTATTGCAAACAAACAGTCGGCACAAAAATAGCTTTCTCGTTTTCTAGAAAAAAGGTTTTATCAAACCGTAATAGACACTGCCGTGCGGTCCTATACTTCTTTTCGTCTAGCTAACCATAAGTATCACGCAGAAGCATCTTAATTAGTCCTTGAAACTTAGGGGTGATTTACAAGATTTAGTTGTTCAGATTAACTTCTCCATGGAATGATTTAAATGTGTGTTAATTAATGAACAAATCGAGCCTCCCACGCACCGTTACCGTTCTTGACCATGCTGGATCCTCGAGTGAGGCACTCGAGGATCACCGTTTAGGTTAGGACACCCCAACGTTCCTTATACTTGTGACCTCGAGGCCCCTTGCATCCCAATCCCCATTCCAAACAACACTGGAACTCTACTGTGGGTCATGCATGCACTTGAGCTCTCTGCAAGGTAATGAGGTATGACTACTTTGCTTTTCAAGTCGTACGACTAACTGGTAGCCTTGCTAGTGAGTAGTGAACTCAGACCAATTTGTGTGAGGATGATAGCTCCCGGCTGCTTGGACGACTTTGTATGGAACTTGTGTGGACGGTCCAAGAGAAAAACGACACGAAAAATATATATGAAAGTGATAGACATAACTAGAAATATATCCGGCCTCCCAGCGATCCCAGGATTTGGGACATTCCTGACCGTTGGATGTGGTTCGTTTTGGTCAACTCAATTGGCTGGTTCGTCGGATATTCGTTGGGCACTTTCACCGCGCGCTGAGTTTTGGATTTCAATGACCGGTAGTGGGCTCGCCGCAGTTCCTTGTTGGCTGGGTCAGCTTTTCGTGGGCATCGTGTGGGAGCAGTGCCCGCGCCACGCGCCTCCTGGCACGGCTGTTGCGTGGTCAGGCTGGAATGACACACTCACACTCGTCACTGCCCTTGCGGGGAATGACCGGTGGCCCCAGCAGGCGGTTGGTCCCACATGTCTTGGCTGGGTTGGATTTCTCTCTCTAGGCCATACAGGACACTAGTAGAAAACAGAGCTTTGGTTCAGGCCTGCCCAGCCATTAGTCCTGGTTCAGTCACGAACCGGGACCAATGGGGGCATCCGTCCCGGTTCGTGCGCCCAGGGGGCCGGCCGGGCCCTCGTGAGGCATTGGTCCCGGTTCGTGTGGACCCTTTTGTCCCGGTTCCAGACACGAACCGGGACCAATGGGCCTCGCTCCTGGCCCACATCCATTGGTCCCGGTTCGTGGCTGGAACCGGGACCAAAGGACCTTTAGTCCCGGTTCCAGCCATAAACCGGGACCAATGAGGTGCCTATATAACCCCCTCGCCCGCGAGCAGAGGACTCCACTGCTCCGTTTTTCTGGCCGGCGAGGGGAGGGCTTTTTGGTGCTCTAGCTCACCTCCTATGCACATGAGGTGTTCGATGAAATGCCCGAGCCACACTAGTTAAGCTTTCTCCTCTCCAAACTCGACCTCCAAGCTCCATTTTCCTCAAGATTTGTTTAGGTTTAGCGGTCCGTCACGTCCCGTCCCCGTCTTCACCGCCGTCGATCGCCCGCGCCGATCTCGTCGCCGGCACCACCGTGGTGAGCCTCTTGTTCTTATCTTCTTTCTGAAAGGAACAAAAATTCTTACTTGTATGATTAGATAGATACTTGTCTATTTTTCTTACTTTTATTATTGCTTGTTATTATATAGTGCGATAGTTTTGGTATCCGCCCCCGTCGGCCCTCGTCCTGTCTATGATTCGGATTTGGTATATATTATCTTTTATAACTATTTGGTTCATTTATTGTTTATGACAATTATGCCGACCAACGTGACATAGATTTTATTTATCTAGGAGGTATGTGAACCAGAAATTTCAACCGACCCTATTGTCGAGAGGTTAAATTTAGTTGAAGAAGAAAACAATTACTTGAAGGAAAAAAATAAAAAAATTGAGGAGGAGAAGATGATATTGGAGTTGCATGTTGCGGATGTCGTCGATGATCACAAGATCAAGATGGATGCAATGCGCTTGAAGATTAGAAAGATTAGAAAATATGCCATTCATACGGAGGCTTGGTATCATTATGCCGTTGGATCAATTGTTACCTTGCTTGCGATTATGATCACATTTGTTGTTGCATTGAAATGTTTTACATAGTTTCAATGTATGGCTTAATTAGATTCTCTGGAGAGCTATATGTTGTTCAATGAGAACTATGTATGTACTTTGGTTTTAATGTGATGATGAACTTCTATTAATTTGATCACTTATCTATTCATGATGTTCTGTAATGGTTTTTGACACACTTAATTATATATAATGCACGCAGATGAACCGGCAATGGATGTACGGTGACAGACACACCTCCGAGTACATTAAGGGCGTGCATAATTTTCTCCAAGTGGCTGAGGCAAACAAGCAGAATGGTTTTATGTGTTGTCCATGCCCTATCACTAGTAGAAAACAGGGCTTTGGTAACAGGGCAATATTAACATTAGTCCCGGTTCAGTCACGAACCGGGACTAATGTGAGCATTGGTCCCGGTTCGTGCGGCTAAGGCATTAGTCCCGGTTCACCTGAGCCCTTTAGTCCCGGTTCGTGTCTCAAACCGGGACTAAAGATTAGACCTTTAGTCCCGGTTTGAGACACGAACCGGGACTAAAGGGTGCCGACACGAACCGGGACTAAAGGGCTCATTTTCAAACTCTACCCCCCCCCCCCCCCCGTGGATCGCCTTTTCGGTTTTGTAAAAAGCAAAAGAAAATGATAAAAACTTCAAAACTTAAAATCCTTCTAGATGTAGTTATGTTACTACATCTACTAGTTAGGAAAATTAAAAAACTTAAATTTAGACATGTTTTGCAAAAAGTGTAGGGAAAATGTAAAACGGCTATAACTTTTGCATACGATGTCAGAAAAAACGTATAATATATCAAAATGTTCAGCACGAAAATCCGCATCCGATTTTGACCGCCTACGGCCTGTTTGTAAATTTTTAGAATCCTCAAATTCTAAAAGGAAAAAAAGTTATGCTCAAATTTCTGTTTTTTTGAATTTTTGTTAAATCTGGTCAAACTATGGTCAAAGTACTTATTCAAGAAGTATTAGTGTTACTAAATAATTATTCAAGAATATTAGTGTTACTAAATAATTATTTCAGTTTTTTTGAATTTTGGTCAAATCTGGTCAAACTGTGGTCAAACAATGGTCAAACTAATTATTCAAGAAATATTAGTGTCATTAAATAATTATTTCAGTTTTTTTGAATTTAGGTCAAATCTGGTCAAACTATGGTCAAACTACTTATTCAAGAAATATTAGTGTTACTAAATAATTATTGTTTTTTAGAACAATAGTTTCAAACTCAAATAGTGAAATGTGTGACTTCATGCTCAAGCTAAATTTCTGAGGGTTAATAGGATTGACATCTTATTATTGTCAGGAAAACAACAAGTGCAGACTTAGAAACGAGGGAGAATAGAACCCCGGAGGTTAAGCGTGCTCAGGCTGGAGTAGTGAGAGGATGGGTGACCATCCGGGAAGTTAGATGATTTGGAATGATGAGGGATGATTAGAGATTAGAGGTTAAATTGAGCAGTGATGAGGGGTGATTAGAGATTAGAGGTTAAAATAATTCAGAAATTTGAAAATAAAAAAAAAATTCAAAAAAAAATTTGAAAAAAAAAATCATAAAATTTCCTTTAGTCCCGGTTGGTGTTACCAACTGGGACTAAAGGTGGAGCTCCAGGCTGCGGCCACGTGGACGGCCTTTAGTCCTGGTTCGTGTAAGAACCGTGACTAAAGGGGGAGGCTTTAGTAACGACCCTTTAGTCCCGGTTCCAGAACCGGGACTAAAGGCCCTTATGAACCGGGACTAAAGGCCCTTTTTCTACTAGTGTATATGTGGGAATACGAAGTCTTACTCTTCGCAAAATCCTTCATACCCACCTGCTTTATAACGGTTTCATGCCACACTATAATATTTGGACCAAGCACGGAGAAATAGGGGTTATGATGGAGGACAGCGAAGAAGAAGAGGACGATGACAACTATGTGCCCCCTGAATACCGTGATGCTGCAACGGGGGAAGAAGCTGCTGAAGATCAAGAGGAACCAGACGATGTGCCCGATTGTGATCTCCGCCGGGTCATTGTTGATGCAAGGAGACAGTGCGAAAGTCAAAAGGAGAAGCTGGAGTTCGATCGCATGTTAGAGGATCACAAAAAAGGGTTGTACCCCAATTGCGAAGATGGCAACACAAAGCTCGATACCGTACTGGAATTGCTGCAGTGGAAGGCAGAGAACGCTGTCCCTGACAAAGAATTTGAGAAGCTACTGAAAATATTGAAGAAGAAGCTTCCAAAGGATAACGGATTGCCCGACAGTACGTACGCAGCAAAAAAGGTCGTATGCCCTTTTGGATTGGAGGTGCAGAAGATACATGCATGCCTAATGACTGCATCCTCTACCGCGGTGCGTACGAGGATTTGAACACATGCCCGGTATGCGGTGCATTGCGGTATAAGATCAGACGAGATGACCCTGGTGATGTTGACGGCGAGCCCCCCAGGAAGAGGGTTCCTGCCAAGGTGATGTGGTATGCTCCTATAATACCATGGTTGAAACGTCTGTTCAGAAACGAAGAGCATGCCAAGTTGACGGGAAGTTGAGAGCACCCGCTGGCGGGTCGCAGTGGAGAAAAATCGAGAGAAAGTACCGGGCTGAGTTTGTAGGTGACCCAAGGAACGTATGGTTTGGTTTAAGCGCGGATGGCATTAATCCTTTCGGGGAGCAGAGCAGCAATCACAGCACCTGGCCCGTGACTCTATGTATGTATAACCTTCCTCCTTGGATGTGCATGAAGCGGAAGTTCATTATGATGCCAGTTCTCATCCAAGGCCCTAAGCAACCCGGCAACGACATTGATGTGTACCTAAGGCCATTAGTTGAAGAACTTTTACAGCTGTGGAATGGAAAAGGTGTACGTGTGTGGGATGAACACAAACAGGAGGAATTTGACCTGCATGCGTTGCTGTTTGTAACCATCAACGATTGGCCTGCTCTCAGTAGCCTTTCAGGACAAACAAACAAGGGATACCACGCATGCACGCACGGTTTAGCTGACATCGAAAGTATATACCTGGACAAATGCAGGAAGAATGTGTACCTGGGCCATCGTCGATTTTTTCCGACCAACCATCAATGTCGAAAGAAAGGCAAGCATTTCAAAGGCGAGGCAGATCACCGGAAGAAGCCCGCCATGCGTACCGGTGATCACGTACTTGCTATGGTCAATGATTTACACGTAATATTTGGAAAGAGTCCCGGTGGACTATCTGTTCCGAATGACGCTGAGGGACGCGCACCCATGTGGAAGAAGAAATCTATATTTTGGGACCTACCCTACTGGAAAGACCTAGAGGTCCGCTCTTCAATTGACGTGATGCACGTGACGAAGAACCTTTGCGTGAACTGCTAGGCTTCTTGGGCGTGTATGGGAAGACAAAAGATACACCGGAGGCACGGGAAGACCTGCAACATTTGCACGAAAAAGACGGCATGCCTCCAAAGCAGTATGAAGGTCCTGCCAGCTACGCTCTTACCAAAGAAGAGAAGGAAATCTTCTTTCAATGCCTGCTCAGTATGAAGGACCCGTCTGTCTTCTCGTCAAATATAAAGGGAATAATAAATATGCATGAGAAAAAGTTTCAGAACCTAAAGTCTCATGACTGCCACGTGATTATGACGCAACTGCTTCCGGTTGCATTGAGGGGGCTTCTACCGAAAAACGTCCGATTAGCCATTGTGAAGCTATGTGCATTCCTCAATGCAATCTCTCAGAAGGTGATCGATCCAGAAATCATACCAAGGCTAAGGAGTGATGTGGCGCAATGTCTTGTCAGTTTCGAGCTGGTGTTCCCACCATCCTTCTTCAATATCATGACGCACGTCCTAGTTCATCTAGTCGACGAGATTGTCGTTCTGGGCCCCGTATTTCTACACAATATGTTCCCCTTTGATAGGTTCATGGGAGTCCTAAAGAAATATGTCCGTAACCGCGCTAGGCCAGAAGGAAGCATCTCCATGGGCCATCAAACAGAGAATGTCAGTGGGTTTTGTGTTGACTTCATTCCTGGCCTTAAGAAGATTGATCTCCCTCAATCGCGGTATGAGGGGAGACTGACTGGAAAAGGCACGCTAGGAGGGGACTCAATAATATGCAGGGACGGGCATTCTTGGTCTCAAGCACACTACACAGTTCTACAGAACTCTACCTTGGTGACCCCGTATGTCGATGAACACAAGAACAGTCTGCGCTCCAAACACCCGGAGCAGTGTGATGACTGGATTACATGTGAACACATCAGGACTTTCGGGAGTTGGTTGGAAACACGTCTCAGAGGTGACAACACTGTTTGTGATGAGCTGTACTCGTTGTCCAGGGGACCATCTTCGACTGTATTGACTTACAAAGGATACGAGATAAATAGGAGTACATTTTACACGATCGCCCAAGATCAGAAGAGCACCAACCAAAACAGCGGTGTCCGCTTTGATGCACCAACCAAGAGGGGAAAGGACACATGTTATGGTTACATAGTGGACATATGGGAACTTGACTACGGACATGATTTTAAGGTCCCTTTTTTTAAGTGCAAATGGGTCAATCTGTCAGGAGACGGGGTACAGGTAGACCCACAGTACGGAATGACAATAGTGGATCTGAACAATCTTGGGTACACAGACAAACCATTTGTCCTAGCCAATGATGTGGCGCAGGTTTTCTATGTGAAGGACATGTCTACCAAATCGAGAAAAAGAAAAGATAAGGAAGCGAACACATCATACGATGAGCCAAAGCGCCACATAGTTCTTTCAGAAAAAAGAGACATCGTGGGAGTGAGGGCAAGACAGACATGTCCGAAGATTATGAAAACTTTCATGAAATTTCTCCCTTCGAAGTCAAGGCTGACCCAAGCACCTTGTTAAACGATGAAGATTATCCATGGTTACGGCGCAATAAGCAAAGGACAAAAGCGAAGAAAAAGTGAAGACTTTCTCTCCACAACTATTATGATGATGCCTTTGACCTAGAATATCATTGCAGTTACATGTGAAGAAATGAAATGCCTTTTGTAACAGACGAGTTTCCATATGAAACACTGATAACTTTGAAAGAGATTGTCCGTTTTGTACACGAAGTGCATCCAGTTTTTGCCGTAACCCTGTCAACTTTTTAGCACATGCTATGTGGGTGAAATGATGATACCATGCCAACTTTCAACCTTTTCAGAGTTCATTTGAAGTGCTTTTGAATTTCAGGGTCATATAGCTCAAAAAAATCAGTAAATGCATGAAAAATAACAAATGAAGTCAGAAAGGGTTGAAATTGATGATGTGGCTTTGAATGGTGCATTTTGAACACACAAAAAGTCTGGATTTCAAATAAGTTCAAAAAAAAATGAAATCCCTTTGTAACAGACGAGTTTCCATATGAAACGCTGATACTTCGAAACAGATTGTCCATTTTGTACATGAAGTGCATCCAGTTTTTGCCGTAACCCTCTCAACTTTTAGCACATGCTATGTGGGTGAAATGATGATATCATGCCAACTTTCAACCTTTTCAGAGTTCATTTGAAGTGCTTTTGAATTTCAGGGTCATATAGCTCAAAAAAAATCAGTAAATGCATGAAAAATAACAAATTAAGTCAGAAAGGGTTGAAAATTGATGATGTGGCTTTGAATGGTGCATTTCGAACACACAAAAAGTCTGGAGTTCAAATAAGTTAAAAAAATGAAATCCCTTTGTAACTGATGAGTTTTCGTTCGAAACCCTGATACTTCGAAAGAGATTGCACGTTTTATAAACCTCTAGTATTTTTTAAAGTAAAATTATATACAATTTATGCAACTAAAATTATCAAAGTATTTTCTGTTCAAAACATTAATGGCAAAAAGAATTTTCATAAAGAAAATTTTTGTTAGAAACTTTAATAGCAAACTAAAATAACAAAATCTGTTTTTGATTAAAATAGACATTTAAAATAACCTAAAAATTACTAAATTGAATATAATGGTAAAACACAGTAACATTAAGTAGCAGGAAAAAGAATCACTCAAAAATCATTTTTTATAGTAAAGTTATTCACAAACTAGTGATTCACACAAATTTCAAAAAATTCAAATTTAAAATATTCAAATTTGAAAACTAATGGCACTAACAGAAACTTTATAATTTTCGTGACCTAAAAGCAAAAAGAAAAACTGTAAGTAGAAACAAAAGAAAATAAATAAAGCAAAAAACAAAACAAAAAACTGGAAAAATGCCACCTACTGGGCCACCACGGCTTGAATACGACTAGAAACCCAACTATCTTGTTGGGCCAGGATTCAGGCCCGCATAAAGGCCCAGTAGGCCAACAGGCAGATTGACTAGTTTAGGCCAGCAGGCGTGCAGTTGAGAGGAGCTTGAAGTGGCTGGCGCATCGGCGCTTATAAACTACTCCGAGCTCCTCTCAGCTAGCGAGGTGGGACTAAAGTTTTGGCCGCGGCAACAGCACCCACCTTTGGTTCCGGTTTGTGCCATCAACCGGGACGAATACCCACCTTTGGTCCCGGTTGGTGGCACAAACCGGGACGAATACCCACCTTTGGTCCCGGTTCGTGCCACCAACCGGGACCAAAGGTCTCTGCCACGAACCGGGACCAAAGTCTTTGCTATATGAGAAACACTTTGCAAAAATTCAGAATTTCATCGCCAGTTGCCCTCGACGACGCCAACTTCCTCGACGCCGCTAGGCTGCCCCGCCGCCGTCGCCCGTGCCCCCGAGCCCACGCCGACGACGTCCGTGCCCCCGAGCCCACCCCGCCGCCGTCCGCCGCCCCCGAGCCCACGCCGACGCCGTCCGCCGCCCACGCCGTCGCCGTCCGCCGCCCCCGAGCAAGCCCGGCCGCGCCCCTGCACCACGACCCGCTGCCAACATCGCCGTCGTTGCCGGCCACGCCCCTGCCCCGGCACGCGCCCCCCACCGTCGCCGTCCGCTGACCCCGAGCGCGCCCGGCCGCGCCCCTGCGCCACGACCCGCCCCCACCGTCGTCGTCGTCGCCGGCCACGCCCCTGCCCCTGCCCGCGCCCCCACCGTCGCCGTCGCCGCCCCCGCCGTCGCCCTCGCCGGCCGCCCCCGATGTGAGCCGCCGCCGCCCCGGCTCTGTTCAGAGTTTTTTTTTCATATAATGTGTATTTTTTTTGTTCATTTCTTTTTTTCATATATATTATGTATATATGTATGTGGTAGCTATATGATGAATGGATGTGGCTATGTATGTATGAATATAATGTTCATAGCATTTTTTTGTTTATATATGTTTTTTTCATATATGTATTAATTTTTTATTTACGTTGTTAGTAGATATCGATTTTAGGTTAGTGCATTTTAGGTTAGTTGATTTAGTGCATTTTTAGGTTAGTTGGACTGTTAGTGCATTTTAGGTTAGTATATTTTAGGTTAGTGGAGAGGAAAAAGGAAAATAAGGAAAAAGAAGAAAAGAGGAAGAAGGAAGAAGGAAGAAGAAGAAAAAGAAGGAGAGGGAAAAAGGAAAATAAGAAGAGGAAGAAGGAGGAGAAGAAGAGGAGAGGAAGAAGAGGAGAAAGAAAAGAAGAGGAAGAAGAAGAAAAAAAAAGAGGAGGAAGAAGAAGGAATAGAGGAGAAGAAGGAAAAATGGAATAATATTATTCTATTTTTCCTTCTTCTCCTCTATTCCTTCTTCTTCTCCCCTTTTTTTTTCTTTTTTTCCTTCTTCTCCTCTATTCCTTCTTCTTCTCCTCTTTTTTTCTTCTTCTTCCTCTTCTTATTTTTATCGGGTATATCGTTGTCGATATACCCGCTTCCCGATAACTTCGACATGAGGGGGGGGGGGTCAATATACCCCCTCCCTGATAACATTTTTTTCCATGTATGTATGTCGTCGTTTTCGATATACATACCCCCTCCCCGATAACTTCGACATGAGGGGGGGCGTCGATATACCCCCTCCCCGATAACAATTTTTTTCATGTATGTATCGGCGAGGGTCGCCGAGGGTTCGAGGGTTGAGGGTAGTGAAGGGGTCGAGGGTCGAGGATCGCCGAGGGTTCGAGGGTCGAGGGTCGTCGAGGGGTCGAGGGTCGAGGATCGCCGAGGGTTCGAGGGTCGAGGGTCGTCGAGGGGTCGAGGGTCGAGGGTCGAGGTTCGCCGGGGGATTGAGAGGTTGTCTTGTGTCAAAGTATTGAAGAAATCCATGGCTTCATCATTAGCCGGAACTAACCGGGTCATGATGGTATGAAGTTCTCCAAAGTTATTCTGGAACGGAGTCCCGGATAGGATAATTCGCCTTTTGGTACGAATTTCAGCAAAGGCCTTCCAAATAACGATATTCGGAAGGCTCTTGCTGAACTTGGTACCAAAAAGCGAATTATCCTAACTGGGACTCCGTTCCAAAATAACTTTGGAGAGCTTCGTACCATCATGCGCCTGTTACTTTTGCCTAATGATGAAGCCATGGTTTTGTTGAATCCTTTGACACTAGACAAACGTGACATGAGGGGGTCGAGGGTCGGGAACTAGGGTAGAGGGTAGTGGATCACCGAGCGGTCGAGGGTCGTGAACTAGGGTCGAGGGTCGCCGAGGGGTCGAGGGTCGAGGGTCGCCGAGGGGTCGAGGGTCGAGGGTCGTCGAGGGGTCGAGGGTCATCCAGGGGTCGAGGGTCGAGGGTCGTCGAGGGGTCGAGGGTCATCCAGGGGTCGAGGGTCCTGATTTATCAAGAATGCCCCCATTACGGATGTGCATAATTAAGTTGATCCATTTTTTTTCCTGATCTCATCTACCATTCTATATGTGCACGTTCTCTTGTGTCAAAATATGAAGAAATCCATGGTTTCATAATTGGCTGGAAGTAACAGGCGCATGATGGTATGAAGCTCTCGAAAATTGTTTTGGAACGGAGTCCTGATAGGATAATTCACCTTTTGGTACGAAGTTCAGCAAAGGCCACCCAAATAGCGATATTCGAAAGGCTCTTGTTGAACTTCGTACCAAAAAGTGAATTATCCTATCAGGACTCCGTTCCAAAATAATTTTGGAGAGCTTCATACCATCATGCGCCTGTTACTTCCGGCTAATGATGAAACCATGGTTTTCTTGAATCCTTCGACACTAGACAACGTGACATATAGAAGGGTAGATGAGATCAGGAAAAATAGGGACCATTTTATGCACATCCAGAATGGCATCATTTTGTTAAATCCCTTGTCGGTCCGGACGTCGGACATTTATGAGAGAGGCGGTCCGGCCCAAACCCTAGAAGCGTTGTCGAGGCCACCCCAAACCCTAGAAGCGTTGCCGAGGCCATCCAAATTTACCAAGTTAAAAGAGCGTTGTCGTCGAGGCCACCCCAAACCCTAGAAGCATTGCCGAGGCCACCCCAAACTGTAGAAGCGTCGAGGCCACTAATATGATTCCTTGTTGTGATTAGCTAGCTAGGTCTATGTTTGCCACTAATATATCCATCTATCATGTTTGTATATTAGTTGCCATGTTGTAATATTTGCAGAAACTATGGAGCACCGAGACTTGGAAGCAGAATAGGTGTTGGGGGACATAATCCTCGTCGGAGGTGATGTCTTGTCGTATCTCAACGACACCGATGGTCTGGAAGGAGAGGGTGAAGCAGGCTACGGTGATCAAACAATGGAGGAGGAAGGACATGATTATGATGGCTCCCGTGACCGAATGCCGGTGGAAGAAGGAGACCGTCATGACGGCTCCGGTGACCGAACGGAGTCCAGCCAGGTATATATATTAATTAAGCCTGTGCTGACTAGCTAATTGATGCATTAATTGTTTTGGTACGTACACATATTAACTCTCTTCTTTCTTCTTTTCTAGCCCTCCGGATCGAGCAAAACTTCGGTAACGAGACGAGGCCCGAAGAAAAAGTTGCGCCAGGATGAAAGGTTCACGATCATAGCAATCACGCGCGATGGCCAACCGATTGAACCCATCCGGACCAAGGAAGCATTTTCTGCTTAGTGCGGGGTTCTTTTTAGGGACGTGATCCCGATCAGCATCCACCAATGGTATAAGCCTAAGAACGAAGACCCTTAGGTGTCTTATGTCAACGATAGGCAGAAAGATGATCTTTGGACCGCGCTGAAGGCAAATTTCACCCTACCGCCAGAGGAAGAACCGAAGAAGCCAGCTATAGAGCCATTGGTCAAGGCTCATGCCCTTAAGAAGATGGCAGATCTATTCAGGAGGTGGAAGAATGAGTTGAAAATAATGTTTGTCGACAAAGACAAGACTCCAGAATTCACCGGCCGATTTGAGAAGATAAGAGATCACTGGGACGCATTTGTGGCCCACAAGACATCGGAGAAGAGTAAGAAGATGTCAGCGACAAACAAGAAAAATGCTGCAAAGAAGGAGCTTCACCATCGCACGGGGTCAGGTGGCTACCTCAAAGCCCGGCCATTGTGGGACAAGGCTGAGAATGACCTGCTCGATAAAGGGGTCGAACCAGAGACATTGCACTGGCCAGACCGTTCAAGGACTTGGTTCTTCGGGGTTGGGGGAATGTTGGACCCTGAAACAGGGAAGTGCGTTTGGAGGAACAAGCAACTGCAAATACCCGTCATGAAGCTTCAGGAGTATATCGCCGCAGCGCAGCAAGGGACGTTCGTTCCCGACAGAGAGAACAACGAGCTCACACAGGCCCTCGGGAATCCTGAGCACCCTGGACGTACACGAGGCACGCCAGGCTCTGTTTTGTGGAAGGCTGGGTTTCCCGACGCAGGCGGGTACAAAACCCGGGAGAGGAGGAAGAAAGTGGAGCAGACCCAACTGCAGAAGCTGCATGCAAGGGTACAAGCGCTAGAAGAACAAGCAGTTCACAGCAAGCGACCTGCCGAAGCTACCCCAGAAGCTACCCCACCATCTCAGCGGAGAAGCAGCGTGGCTTCTACCAAGCTGCTTCAGGAGCCTGTCTTCACGGCTCCTGCTAGCTACCCCGTGGATGCCATCACGGAGGCTCAAGATTTCCACCTTATGACGCAATGGCAGAACTTCAGAGTCAAGGCGGCTGTCGGCTCTGTTCCACCTCCCGAACCCGGCGCAACTTTTCACCGTTGTTCGATTCCAGAAGGATATGCTGTTGTGATGGTGGATGAAATAACGGAGGGATGTGAGGAGCTCGAGCTTGACCACCCTACCGGTGAAGGGGAGACTCGACTGGGTCTTGCTCTGAAGACTCCATGTCTATGGCGGAAGGAGCTCATCAACCTTCCAGACTTGACGCCTCCGCTGCTACCTCTTGAGCACTGCGTTGGTTTTCCCTTGAAGAGGAAAGGGTGATGCAGCAAAGTAGCGTAAGTATTTCCCTCAGTTTTTGAGAACCAAGGTATCAATCCAGTAGGAGGCCACGCACGAGTTCCTCGCACCTACACAAACAAATAAATCCTCGCAACCAACGCGATAAGGGGTTGTCAATCCCTACACGGTCACTTACGAGAGTGAGATCTGATAGATATGATAAGATAATATTTTTGGTATTTTTATGATAAAGATGCAAAGTAAAGTAAACAAAGTAAAAACGGCGTCAGAAATAGCTTGTTGTCAGGAGATTAAATATGATGGACAATAGACCCCGGGGCCATAGGTTTCACTAGTGGCTTCTCTCAAGAGCATAAGTATTACGGTGGGTGAACAAATTACTGTTGAGCAATTGACAGAATTGAGCATAGTTATGAGAATATCTAGGTATGATCATGTATATAGGCATCACGTCCAAGACAAGTAGACCGACTCCTGCCTGCATCTACTACTATTACTCCACACATCGACCGCTATCCAGCATGCATCTAGAGTATTAAGTTCATAAGAACAGAGTAACGCTTTAAGCAAGATGACATGATGTAGAGGGATAAACTCATGCAATATGATATAAACCCCATCTTGTTATCCTCGATGGCAACAATACAATGCGTGCCTTGCTGCCCCTAATGTCACTGGGAAAGGACACCGCAAGATTGAACCCAAAGCTAAGCATTTCTCCCATTGCAAGAAAGATCAATCTAGTAGTGCAAACCAAACTGATAATTCGAAGAGACTTGCAAAGATAACCAATCATACATAAAAGAATTCAGAGAAGATTCAAATATTGTTCATAGATAAACTTGATCATAAACCCGCAATTCATCGGTCTCAACAAACACACCGCAAAAGAAGATTACATCGAATAGATCTCCACAAGAGAGGGGGAGAACATTGTATTGAGATCCAAAAAGAGAGAAGAAGCCATCTAGCTAATAACTATGGACCCGAAGGTCTGAGGTAAACTACTCACACTTCATCGGAGAGGCTATGATGCTGATGTAGAAGCCCTCCGTGATCGATGCCCCCTCCGGCGGAGCTCCGGAACAGGTCCCAAGATGGGATCTCACGGGTACAGAAGGTTGCGGCGGTGGAATTAGGTTTTTGGCTCCGTATATGGTAGTTTGGGGTACGTAGGTATATATAGGAGGAAGAAGTACGTCGGTGGAGCAACGTGTGGCCTACGAGGGTGGAGGGCACACCCTGGGGGGGTAGGCGCGCCCCCCTACCTTGTGCCCTCCTGGTTGATGTCTTGACGTAGGGTCCAAGTCCTCTGGATCACGTTCGTTCCGAAAATCACGTTCCCGAAGGTTTCATTCTGTTTGGACTCCGTTTGATATTCTTTTTCTACGAAACTCTGAAATAGGCAAAAAAACGCAATTCTGGGCTGGGCCTCCGGTTAATAGGTTAGTCCCAAAAGTAATATAAAAGTGTATAATAAAGCCCAATAATGTCAAAAACAGAATATAATATAGCATGTAATAATAAAAATTTATGGATACGTTGGAGACGTATCAAGCATCCCCAAGCTTAATTCCTGCTCGTCCTCGAGTAGGTAAATGATAAAAACAGAATTTTTTATGTGGAATGCTACTTGGCATAATTTCAATGTAATTCTTCTTAATTGTGGTATGAATATTCAGATCCGAAAGATTCAAGATAAAATTTCAATATTGACATAAAAATAATAATACTTCAAGCATACTAACTAAGAAATTATGTCCTCTCAAAATAACATAGCCAAAGAAAGTTCATCCCTACAAAATCATAGAGTTTAGTCATGCTCCATTTTCGTCACACAAGAATGCTCTCATCATGCACAACCCCGATGACAAGCCAAGCAATTGTTTCATACTTTAGTAATCTCAAATCTTTTCAACCTTCACGCAATACATGAGCGTGAGCCATGGATATAGCACTATGGGTGGAATAGAATATAATGATGGGGGTTATGTGGAGAAGACAAAAAGGAGAAAGTCTCACATCAACGAGGCTAATCAATGAGCTATGGAGATGCCCATCGATTGATGTTAATGCAAGGAGTAGGGATTGCCATGCAACGGATGCACTAGAGCTATAAATATATGAAAGCTCAACAAAAGAAACTAAGTGGGTGTGCATCCAACTTGCTTGCTCACGAAGACCTAGGGCATTTGGGGAAGCCCATTGTTGGAATATACAAGCCAAGTTCTATAATGAAAAATTCCCACTAGTATATGAAAGTGACAAAACAAGAGACTCTCTATCATGAAGATTATGGTGCTACTTTGAAGCACAAGTGTGGTAAAAGGATAGTAACATTGTCCCTTCTCTCTTTTTCTCTCATTTTTTATTGGGCCTTCTTCTTCTTCTTTTTATGGCCTTTCTCTTTTTTCTTCACTTGGGACAATGCTCTAAAAATGATGATCATCACACTTCTATTTATTTACAACTCAATGATTACAACTCGATACTAGAACAAAGTATGACTCTATATGAATGCCTCCGGCGGTGTACCGGGATATGCAATGAACCAAGAGTGACATGTATGAAAGAATTATGAATGGTGGCTTCGCCACAAATACGATGTCAACTACATGATCATGCAAAGCAATATGACAATGATGAACGTGTCAAGATAAACGGAACGGTGGAAAGTTGCATGGCAATATATCTCGGAATGGCTATGGAAATGCCATAATAGGTAGGTATGGTGGCTGTTTTGAGGAAGATATAAGGAGGTTTATGTGTGAAAGAGCGTATCATATCACGGGGTTTGGATGCGCCGGCGAAGTTTGCACCAACTCTCAATGTGAGAAAGGGCAATGCACGATACCGAAGAGGCTAGCAATGATGGAAAGGTGAGAGTGCGTATAATCCATGGACTCAACATTAGTCATAAAGAACTCACATACTTATTGCAAAAATCTATAAGTCATCAAAAACCAAGCACTACGCGCATACTCCTAGGGGGATAGATTGGTAGGAAAAGACCATCGCTCGTCCGCGACCGCCACTCATAAGGAGGACAATCAAAGAGCACCTCATGTTTCAAATTTGTTACATAACGTTTACCATACGTGCATGCTACGGGACTTGCAAACTTCAACACAAGTGTTTTTCAAATTCACAACTACTCAACTAGCACAACTTTAATATTACTACCTCCATATCTCAAAACAATCATCAAGCATCAAACTTCTCTTAGTATTCAACACACTCATAAGAAAGTTTTTACTAATCTTGAATACCTAGCATATTAGGATTATTTTAAGCAAATTACCATGCTGTTTAAGACTCTCAAAATAATATAAGTGAAGTATGAGAGAATAATAGTTTCTATAAAACAAAAATTACCACCGTGCTCTAAAAGATATAAGTGAAGCACTAGAGCAAAAACTATATAGCTCAAAAGATATAAGTGAAGCATATAGAGTATTCTAATAATTTCCGAATCATGTGTGTCTCTCTCAAAAGATGTGGAAAGCAAAGATGATTGTGGTAAAATAAAAAGCAAAGACTCAAATCATACAAGACGCTCCAAGCAAAACACATATCATGTGATGAATAAAAATATAGCTCCAAGTAAAGTTACCGATGGAAGTAGACGAAAGAGGGGATGCCTTCCGGGGCATCCCCAAGCTTTGGCTTTTTGGTGTCCTTAGATTATCTTGGGGTACCATGGGCATCCCCAAGCCTAGGCTCTTGCCACTCCTTGTTCCATAATCCATCAAATCTTTCACCCAAAACTTGAAAACTTCACAACACAAAACTTAACAGAAAATCTTGTGAGCTCCGTTAGCGAAAGAAAGAAAAACACCACTTCAAGGTACTGTAATGAACTCATTCTTTATTTATATTGGTGTTAAACCTACTGTATTCCAACTTCTCTATGGTTTATAAACTATTTTACTAGCCATAGATTCATCAAAATAAGCAAACAACACACGAAAAACAGAATCTGTCAAAAACAGAACAGTCTGTAGTAATCTGTAACAAACGCAAACTTCTGGAACTTCCAAAATTCAGAAAAAATAGGACGACCTAGACGATTTGTTTATTGACCAGCAGCAATTGGAATCAATATTTTATCACGTTCTGGTGATTTTTAACAATTATTTTCGTGAACAGAAAGTTTCTGGAATTTTCAGCAAGATCAAATAACTATCATCCAAGAAGATCCTATAGGTTAAACTTGGCACAAACACTAATTCAAACATAAAAACACATCTAACTAGAGGCTAGATAAAAGATTTATTACTAAACAGAATCAAAAAGCAAAAAAAACTAAAAATAAAATTGGGTTGCCTCCCAACAAGCGCTATCGTTTAACGCCCCTAGCTAGGCATTGATAATTTCGATGATACTCACATGAAAGACAAGAATTGAAGCACAAAGAAAGCATCATAAAGCACGTGACAAACACATCTAAGTCTAACATACTTCCTATGCATAGGCATCTTATAAGCAAACAAATTATCAAGGCAAGTAACTCAACTAGCATATGCAAGGAAGCGGAAAGAAACGATAGCAATCTCAACATAACAAGATGTAAACAGTAACATGAAAATTTCTATAACCATATTTTCCGCTCACATAATAGTTACATGTAGGATCATAAGAAAATTCAACAAAATATCTATCACAATAAATATTTTCAACACGATCCACATGCATGCAAAGTTGACACTCTTCCAAAATAGTGGGATTAACATTAACTAAAGTCATGACATCTCCAAACCCACTTTCATAAAAAATACCATAAGATTGAACATTCTCCAAATATGTGGGATCTAAAGTTGACACTCTTCCAAACCCACTTTCAATATTATTGCAAAAATTATTATCAATCTCATATTCATCATGGGGCTTAAATAAATTTTCAAGATCAAAAGAAGAATCACCCCAATCATGATCATTGCAACGAATATTAGTCATAGCAAAACCATCATCCCCAAGCTTAGGGTTTTGCATATTATTAGCACAATTGACATCAAGAGAATTTATAGTAAAATCATTGCAATCATGCTTTTCATCGAAGGAACTATCAAGTATGGGTGCAATAGCAATGATGTCATGTTTAACATAAGGAACTATAGCAAATTCATCTTCATAAATATTGGCATCATGGCCACAAGAATAGCAAGCATCATGTTCATCAAGGGATATTTCAATCAAATCATCGGAATCATAATTATCTATAGATTCATGCATATCATTATTTTCTTCTTTCATAGACTCCTGCGAAATATTAGCTTCTTCTTGGACAGCGGAGGAGTCCTCAATATATGGTTTAACATAGGCATTGGAAGCATAATTATCATAATAATATTTAAGTATGGCAAAATTTTCAGATTTGTAAAGAGTAGCACCATACGTTTCAATAAAAGAAGCGATTTCATAAGCTCCCTTAAAAGCAACAAATTCTTCAATTTGTTGAACATCATAGTAATTATAAACACCCCTAGCATATGAAGATACGATTCCATTATCACTAAACTCACATTGGTAGGGAAGGTGTTTCTTAATGTTTTCAGAGCAACAAGTAAAATCACAAATTTCACAAAGATTCCAAGCATAACACATCAATTTGTTTATTTGATTCCATAAGAGTCTCCCTTTTTCAGACAAACGGTGACGCACAAAATGAGCATGCTCATCTAAAGATTTCCCATCAACTCGGCTAGTTGGGGTTTCAACACGAGCGCATAAGGATCGAAGATGATCCAAGTAGAACACTTTAAGTGGATCCATATCAATAGATTTTTAGCAAGCAAAGATGCAAGCAAATAGAAGGCACGTGGAAACACAAACAAAAAGGCACACGGGAAGAATGCGAATAAAATGGCAAGGGTGAAGTGGGGGAGAGGAAAACGAGAGGCAAATGGCAAATAATGTAATGCGAGGGAGATGAGTTTGTGATGGGTACTTGGTATGTTGACTTTTGCGTAGACTCCCCGGCAACGGCGCCAGAAATCCTTCTTGCTACCTCTTGAGCACTGCGTTGGTTTTCCCTTGAAGAGGAAAGGGTGATGCAGCAAAGTAGCGTAAGTATTTCCCTCAGTTTTTGAGAACCAAGGTATCAATCCAGTAGGAGGCCACGCACGAGTCCCTCGCACCTACACAAACAAATAAATCCTCGCAACCAACGCGATAAGGGGTTGTCAATCCCTACACGGTCACTTACGAGAGTGAGATCTGATAGATATGATAAGATAATATTTTTGGTATTTTTATGATAAAGATGCAAAGTAAAGTAGACAAAGTTAAAAACGGCGTCAGAAATAGCTTGTTGTCGGGAGATTAAATATGATGGAAAATAGACCCGGGGGCCATAGGTTTCACTAGTGGCTTCTCTCAAGAGCATAAGTATTACGGTGGGTGAACAAATTACTGTTGAGCAATTGACAGAATTGAGCATAGTTACGAGAATATCTAGGTATGATCATGTATATAGGCATCACGTCCAAGACAAGTAGACCGACTCCTGCCTGCATCTACTACTATTACTCCACACATCGACCGCTATCCAGCATGCATCTAGAGTATTAAGTTCATAAGAACAGAGTAACGCTTTAAGCAAGATGACATGATGTAGAGGGATAAACTCATGCAATATGATATAAACCCCATCTTGTTATCCTCGATGGCAACAATACAATACGTGCCTTGCTGCCCCTACTGTCACTGGGAAAGGACACCGCAAGATTGAACCCAAAGCTAAGCACTTCTCCCATTGCAAGAAAGATCAATCTAGTAGGCCAAACCAAACTGATAATCCGAAGAGACTTGCAAAGATAACCAATCATACATAAAAGAATTCAGAGAAGATTCAAATATTGTTCATAGATAAACTTGATCATAAACCCACAATTCATCGGTCTCAACAAACACACCGCAAAAGAAGATTACATCGAATAGATCTCCACAAGAGAGGGGGAGAACATTGTATTGAGATCCAAAAAGAGAGAAGAAGCCATCTAGCTAATAACTATGGACCCGAAGGTCTGAGGTAAACTACTCACACTTCATCGGAGAGGCTATGGTGTTGATGTAGAAGCCCTCCGTGATCGATGCCCCCTCCGGCGGAGCTCCGGAACAGGCCCCAAGATGGGATCTCACGGGTACAGAAGGTTGCGGCGGTGGAATTAGGTTTTTGGCTCCGTATCTGGTACTTTGGGGGTACGTAGGTATATATAGGAGGAAGAAGTACGTCGGTGGAGCAACGTGGGGCCCACGAGGGTGGAGGGCGCGCCTTGGGGGTGGGTAGGGTCCAAGTCCTCTAGATCACGTTCGTTCCGAAAATCACGTTCCCGAAGGTTTCATTCCGTTTGGACTCCGTTTGATATTCTTTTTCTGCGAAACTTTGAAATAGGCAAAAAACATCAATTCTGGGCCGGGCCTCCGGTTAATAGGTTAGTCCCAAAAATAATATAAAAGTGTATAATAAAGCCCAATAATGTCAAAAACAGAATATAATATAGCATGGAACAATAAAAAATTATAGATACGTTGGAGACATATCATCCGCCTCCTCCTCCTCCTCCTCCAGCGAGTCAGCGCACTCCGCCTCCTCCTCCGGCGAGTGATCAGGGCACTCCGCCTCCTTCTCCGGCTGCGCCGGCATGTCCGAGCAGCCCGCCTCCTCCCCCGCCTTGTCAGCATGGGTGGAAGAGAGCCGCCGCCGCTCCGGCTGCTCCGGCGCGTCGTAGCACTCCACCTCCTTCTCCGCCTCGTAAGCAACAAAGGAAGACAGTCGCCACCGCTCCGGCCGCTCCGCCGTCTAGCAGTACAGCCAGAGGCGGGAGGCAATACAGATTCGGTCCATCTCTCAAGCCTTTAGAGAAGTTACCATACGAGAGGACCGTGGAGGAAAACGAGAAGATCGTGGAAGCCGGAGTGAAGGACTTCTTTGAAACGCAAAGAGCTAAGAAACATCCATCTACGGAGAAGAAGATAGATCCGATGAAATTGAAGCGCACTATCAATGCCCTGAAGCGACCACCACTGCCTCCGCTGGATGACAACCATGTCCGGGCTCTTAAAAAGGCAGCGCAAGAAGCGCGCCGGTCGGGGACTACTTCAAGTGACAAAAGGTTACAAGAACGAACAAGTGGGAAAAAATTCCCTAGCTCGGCGAACAGGCGAACCAATCGTGCCCCTCGCTAAAGGTGTCTAGCGATATCGTCGCAAATCTGCCGGGGATGCTGCCCGGTACCAATCCTGGTGATTACCTGCCCGACTCTGCACATTTTGATACAATGGAGGTGCACGAACACAAATACAGGTACGGGCAGCCTCTCGTCAAACCTGGTCATCCTCATCTAACAACGTCGATGCGAAGATTCCATAAGTGATACATGGACACCTACAAGTCTGGGAAGGATATTTTGACGCTGAGAGTTCAAGAGAAGCACGACCTCATTGGAATTGATCTGTTGTCTGTTCCATTTGAGGAGTTCTTCCAGTTTTTCAATCAAAAGGCCCTCGATAAAATAATCATCACTTGCTACTGTCTGTAAGTACTACTTCTGTAATTAAGTCTCTATATATAGCTCAGCTCTTTCATTGCATGTATATATAATTATCCTCACTATATTATGCAGATTGAAGATCGTCGAATGCAAGAAAAGACAAATCTATGATATTGGGTTCATTAACACAAATCTCATAGATGAATGGACAGTTAAACATGATGCCAAAGACGCCGAGGCCAACTTGCTAAAATCGTTGCTTCAAAATCAAAACAAAGATAAAATACTCTTTCCTTACAACTTCAAGTGAGTGTTACTGTCTTGTGCATATTCGGTTTCCCTTATTACTTGAGGTTATAGTAATGTAATTGATGAGTTATGCATGCGTGCGCAGCTTCCACTTTATTCTCCTAGAGATTAAGCTTGAGCAGGGACTAGTAACCGACTTAGGCTCAAGACGAAAAGATCCCAAGGAGTATGCGGCCATGACTGAAATGCTCGAGAAGTAAGTTCCATCGATCATTATCGCACCATATCGGCAACTTTGTTCACTTCCTGATATCAAGTAATAATTATTTTGTTTGTCTCGCGGGGTTTGGAAAGTGTTCACCGCAGAAGCTCTGGGACTGTCGGGGAAGCTGCGATTTACACACCCGAAAGTAAGTACTACTGGCTAGTTCCGCGCATCTCCCATTGATTCTAGCTAGTTTCATCAATACCATTTATAATGCTTGATTATCAGTTTGATTGACCTCTATTTCTTGTAAAGTGGTTGTGGCAGGAAGGCGCAAATAATTTTTGTGGATACTACGTTTGCGAGTACATCTACAACGCGGCGACCTCTAAGCGGGGCTACTCTGAAGAAGATTATGAAGTGCGTAAGCAATAATATTCATAATTTTATTTTATTACCATCATTTGTGTTGAGTTTCATTCATATATATGTATTGACCCCCTTCTTGAAATTAGCTTTGGTAGCTGCGGGATGAACTCCTACCATAAGATCGCATAAAAGCAATTCAAGAGGAATTGGCGGGATTCTTTCTTGACCACGTCATAGATAAAAACGGAGAATACCATGTGGAATTTGACATCAGATGCTAGGGATTGTAAGAGATCTTATACTGTATATATGTAGCTAGTAGCGTCGGATAGATGTACGAAAACTTGTTGTTCGACCAATCTCTCGGAGAAAGAGAGGTCGATCACTTCTCTTTGTATATGTTCATGACGATCTTGTGTACTTAATGGTTTCCTTCATTTGCTTACTAGCTAGCGTGTCGAGTCCTCTCTATACGTATAGTACGTAGCGTCGACCAAGCACGGAGATAAGAGGGGACACTTCTCTCTATTAGCTAGCTAACACAATATATGAAACCCCTAAATTAACCGTACAAAACCCCCAACCCCCCCCCCCCTTTAAAAAAAATAAACCCCAGCCCCTGAACACTTATTGGTCCCGGTTGGTGCGGGACAAAAGGCCCCCCTGCCTGGGCAAGCCGCATCGGCCACGTGGAGCCCCATCTGTCCCGGTTCGTATAAGAACCGGGACTAAAGGTACTGGGCTTTACTACCGACCCTTTAGTCCCGGTTCAGGAATCGGGACAAATGGGCCTTATGAACCAGGACAAATGGGCCTTTTTCTACTAGTGGGGGAAACTCGTGGCGTGTAGGGTGGGCTGATGCATGTGTACTCGTCGCCTGCACACCCGGCGTTGGGTGTGGCTTCGGCTGGTGGCTAGCCCCCTGCGTTGGTGTCTTTTTTTTGTCTTGGTCGACCATGAAAGTCATTTTCTTGGTACGACAACTTATGGAGAGATATAGGGAGCAAAAGAAGGATTTGCACATGGTGTTCATTGACTTGGAGAAGACCTATGATAAGATACCGCGAAATGTCATGTGGTGGGCCTTGGAGAAACACAAAGTCTCAGCAAAGTACATTACCCTCATCAAGGACATGTACGATAATGTGGTGACAAGTGTTCGAACAAGTGATGTCGACACCGATGACTTCCCGATTAAGATAGGACTGCATCAGGGGTCAGCATTGAGCCCTTATCCTTTTGCCTTGGTGATGGATGAGGTCATAAGGGATATACAAGGAGATATCCCATGGTGTATGCTCTTTGCGGATGATGTGGTGCTAGTTGATGATAATCGGACGGGGGTAAATAGGAAGTTAGAGTTATGGAGACAAACCTGAAAATCGAAAGGGTTTAGGCTTAGTAGAACTAAAACCGAGTACACGATGTGCAGTTTCAGTACTATTAGGCGCGAGCAGGAGGAGGTTAGCCTTGATGGGCATGTGATGCCTCAGAAGAACACCTTTCGATATTTGGGGTCAATGCTGTAGAAGGATGGGGATATTGATAAAGATGTGAACCATCGAATTAAAGCCGAATGGATGAAGTAACGCCAAGCTTCTAGCATTCTATGTGACAAGAGAGTGCTAAAAGGCAAGTTCTACAGGACGGTGGTTCGACCCGCAATGTTGTATGACGCTGAGTGTTGAGATGGATGTGTGGCCACATGAGGAAGGATCGAATTCGGAATGATGATATATGAGATCGAGTTGGGGTAGCACCAATTGAAGAGAAGCTTGTTCAACATCGTTTGAGATGGTTTGGGCATATTCAACGCAGGCCTCCAGAAGCTCTAGTGCATAGCGGACGGCTAAAGCATGCGGAGAATGTCAAAAGAGGTCGGAGTAGACCGAATTTGACATGGGAGGAGTCCGTAAAGAGAGATCTGAAGGATTGGAGTATCACCAGAGAATTGCTACGGGTAGAGGTGCGTGGAAGCTTGCTATCCATGTGCCTGAACCATGAGTTTGGCGCGAGATATTATGGGTTTAATCTCTAGGCTACCCCAACTTGTTTGGGTTTCACGTCGGGGTGGATACCCGCTTCTTCCTTCCGCGCTATGATGTGTGGGTCGTACATGTGAGTCGAGTTTGAGCCCGACTTGTGAGACCGTATACACACTTGTTGTAATTTTATCAAACAAAATTAGTTAGCTAAACAAAGGACCTAGTGAACCACCGACGTGATGCCCTCAAATTCTAATAAATAAGAGGCATGACTGATAAATCTCGAGCTATGCTAGAGCTTACGGTAATGATGGTAGTAGCTCTGTCAATAATATATAAAGTTCTATTTTCTTCTCAAAACAGTTCACATCCAAAATCAACTCACAACTTCATAAAGAAAGATAGACAAATTTAGAGACGGTTCGTGATAATTTCTGCGTCGTGTCTCATGTGTCGAGTTTGAATCCAAAATCTGACATGGTAATGGTGTACATATGTTGTATGAATGTTGCTAACGTTTATTGAAAACTTGCAATTGGCTAAACAAATGACCTGGCGTACCAACTATTTTTACTTGATTGATAACGTCAACGACTCTGATTGCAACTTAGCAGCTAGTTGGCCGTCGTCAATCTGTGGCGAGTCGCCACAATTGTTTAACGACTTATGGCATCGGAGAGCATGTAGCACTCGGTGCTCGAACCGTTCTTCATCTTTCTCTCGAGCAGTGGCGAGATCGTGTGGCGAGAGTAGGTTGGGGCGGTAGCCACAGAAGACGTTCCACCAGCGGTCGTTCGGCAACAACAGCTGGAGCTGGTGGTCCCACACCTTCCTGTAGCCCTGTCGCCGGCTTCCCTTCATGGTATCGTGCTTGTACACACGGTTGCCATATAGGTAGTAGAGCATACCGTCGTCAACGTCTAGCCAGGCACATGATGGGGTCAGGGCATGCAAGCTGATGAGACTGCCGCTGGTGGTGCCCATGTCGAAGCTGTAGCGCATTTCCCAGGTGAGCGGCCAAAGGTACAAGCAACCATGGGCCGCCTGCGGCCGGACGACCCAGAAATAGAGCTTGCCGCGGCGCGGACCGAGCTGGTGCACGGCGACACACACCCGGCCATGCAGGTCGAGGGCGGTGGCCACCGCCTCCTCGGCGTTGTACCCCGGGGGGCAGTATATGCGGTGCCTCTCGCTGGCAACGTCGACCACCAGCAGCCTGTTGGGCTTCGTGTCATGCTCCCGCTTCATTCACAACACGTGCAATCTGTGATCGATTAGCGCCGGCATTGAGTCCATCCTGTGGCACCGGTAGAGCCCCCGGTGCCGGCGCCACACGCCGCCATCGGCGCCTCCCAGGGTGAGCACATGGACGTAGTTCTCGTGCCACTGGTAGAAAAAAGCCCTTTAGTCCCGGTTCGCAACAGCCTTTAGTCCCGGCTGTGCAACCGGGACTAAATATGCGCGACTAAAGAACCCCCTTTAGTCGCGCCACTTACCAACCGCGACTAAAGGCTTTAGTCCCGGTTCTCGTGGCTGACCGGGACTAAAGGCCTGTCCACGTGGGCGCCAGGGGTCCGTCGGGGCGGAGGGCCTTTAGTCCCGGTTCTCGTGGCTAATCGGGACTAAAGGCCTCGTCCGCAGGTTTAGGGTTTTAGCCCCCCTAAACCTGGTTTCTTTTTAATTTGTAGTGTTTTATTTTTTTATATTTTATTTTGTGTTTTATTTTAATTTTGATGAAGTTTCAGTACACATATTCTACGCTACTATATACATGCATATGAAATTTCAAACAAGAAGAATTCAAGAGGAATATATAATATATATTCAATCTCGTGTGACCATATACAACTTCGAACAAGTTTCCATACACAATTAGGATGGATGACCATATACAACTTCGAACAAGTTTCAATCTCGGGTATGCATATAAATTTCTTCGTCCTCGGTATAGTGTTCTCCTTTAGGATTGATGACTTCCCTCATGAAAAATCCTGCTAATTCATCTTGAATTGGTCGGAAGCGAGCTTCTGGACTAAGCCTCCTCCGCAAGTTATCCGTCGCGTTCCGCACGCTATCCGATGCCTTCCGCTCAGAGGTGTGTCTCCGGATGTTCTCACAAACATAGTATCCACATAGATTGGTCCCCGGTGGCTGCTTATCCACATTAACTAACCTTCTGAAATCTAGCTCATGTTTGAATTCACCGACAATTTCTTCTGAGAACCGTCTCCAAACCCTACAGGGCAAAGAAAATTAAATGAACAAGGGAGTTATTAGTTACTTGATATTAGGAAATGAACGAAAGAGACCGATCGATATAGAGCTCAAATGATTGAAAATAATTACTTTTGCAGCATTTTTCTCATGTCGGCCCAACGCTTTGGATCCGAATCCATAGAGTCCATGATTAGAACTCTGGAGGTGTGAAGTTCAATATTTAGCAGAATCCAGTGGAACCTGCGGACACGTTACATGCACAGTCATGCATAACTCATCGATTAGACATACCATGCATGGAGTAAACAAAAGAGAATGGGCACAAGAGAGAAACACTCACCCAAAATGGTAAGGAAATAGAATATGACTTTTGAGTTGATGCTTTCTAAGAAACTTGTACAAGTCTTTCTCCACGTCTTCGGGGTGATTTGTAACACATGTCCATTAACGATATGTGGGTCAATGAACCCAACATCATGGATGTTTCTTATTTTGCAGTCCCAAATCTTCAATCTGCATAATAGCGTACGCAACAATATAGTTAGGACAATATATATATATATATAGTGCAGGCAATGAAGAACGAGATGAGGTAGAAATAAATCACTTACAGAACGTAGCAACTCAGCATAGATTTGTCGAGGTCGCGCAGATTGAACAGCTGGAACAATTCACTCATATGAACTTGTACAGAGTACCGTTTGGTGTGATGCTCCTCTGTAACATCCGCATAAATATATTCTTTGTCGGCCCATGTTATGAATTGCTTGTACCAACGTAGCAGATTTCGCATTTGTGGCGGTAGACTCTTCTCCCGCGCAGGCTCGACGAGAGGCCCATTCCGCACATATTGTAATGCTATCTCATATACTGGCGCATCCTCAAGGCCTAAGAAGGCACGAAGAGTCAAACCCATCTCGGACGCTTGTTTCATGGCACTCGCTACAGTCAATCCAAGTGCTGCCGCAGCTGCTATGATCTCGGGGTCCTCTTCCGGACCGGCTTTCACTATGAGCGGGGGGATCGATTGTTTCTTCTGCATCCCGAGCTGGTCAACTTGTTTCCCGCTTTTTTTACTTTCTTCTTTCTCCTCCTTCAATATTTTTGCTTGCCTACGAAGTTCATGTCCATAGTCGTCAGGCATATTCAGCTCGGCTTGGGACGGTGTCGTCAAAAAATCCTTAGCCCACTTCTTTTGCTTCTCAGTGAATACTTGCTTGGGCTCAGGCTCTTTTATCGCCTTCATATCCGCCTTCCATTTCTCATAATCAGCAGACGCGGCCAATTTGGTTTCAGCTTCACTAAGTTCCCCAGGCCTTGGGAGGAGAGGCTTCAGTGATGGCTCCGGTACCCTTGTGGTCTTAGGTACATAAGGGTCCGGGTTAATAGTCCAGGAGCGGGTTTCCTTGCTGTCCGCCTGCTTCTGCTTCTTCGCCGGAGGTGGATTGGGGGGCGTCGTACCCGCCGGAGGAGGATTGGGGGGCGTCGTACCCGCCGGAGGTTGTGGATCGGGGGACGGCGTCGAATGGCGTGAAGGAGGTGTAGGTGAACCACCACGACCACCACCACCGCCACCACCGCCACCACCACCACCACCACCATCGGAGGGGGGTGGACTTGCTAGCCTTGGCGCCTCGCCTGGAAACACTATGTACTTCTTTTTCCATAGAATGAACTGGCGCTTGACATCTCCAAGTCTTCTCTCCCCTTCGGGTGTAGGTTTGTCAATCTCCAGGTCCTCAAACCCTTGGACTATGTCTTCCACCGTGACACGAGCATAGCCATATGCAATGGGGTTGTTGTGGTGGAGTGCTCCAGGTGTACAGGGTAAAGCACTGCCGCTAGCTACCTTCGTGGAAACGTTCCCCACGGGATAATGCAGATCACATTCTTTCATCTCCTTTACATCATCCACGGGGTAGTGAGGCTCCGGTGCACGAATCTCGATCATCGGTGCACTAGCACCAGGCGGGGCATCCGTGGAAGCCACGCTGCTTCTCCGCTGCTGGCTTCCGCGATCCGCTTCATGATCTTCATGCGGCCCTGCAGCCGATTTTTCTTTTACTAGTTCATGCACGGTCTGCTTCAACTCATGGAGTTCCGATGCAAACTTCGTCATAAGATCTGCATCCCGGTCCGTCTTTCTCTTACGGCTTCTGTAACAGTACGGGTCATTGTCCTGGGAAAACCCTACTTTCCACGGAACTTTGCCTTTGCCTCGTACACGTCCTCCGTGTTCATCATTCCCGAGGGCTGTTGTCAGTGCGTCTTTCTCTCTGTTGAACTTGATCAAGCCCTCTTGAGCTTGGGTCATTGCGTCAATAAGGGCTTGGGTGGGAGCAAACTGTCTCTGCCGGTGAACACACACCCCTGTCTCCGGGTCTAGCGATCCCCCATGCCCGTACCACCAGCTTTTGGCCCTTGGGTCCCATCCCTCTGTACCTAGAGGGATTCCTCGCACCCTCAGGTCCTCCTCCATCTTCTGCCACCTAGGCTCCGAAAGGCGGTATCCTCCTGGCCCCATAATATGATGGAACTTTTTCTTACTCGCATTATCCTTATTTTTTTCGATATTTCCTTGAAATGCTCCGATTGCTTTTGCCTCACAAATTCTGGCCAATCATCTTTCAGTTTCTCATGTTGTCCATTGAAATCCGGAGTCTTGCCCTTGTTGACATAGTCACGGGTTAAATTTTTCTTGAAGTTCCGGAATGCTTCGCCCATCTTCTGAAGAGCGAACTCTTTAACTAGCCTCCTCCTCTGACGTCCACCCGGAACCTCGTTACCGAATTCATCGACTTTGTTGTATTCCGGAGGTAGAATGAAATGTTCCATAAGCTTTCTCCAGCAATCCTTTTTCGTTCTCTTGTCGACAAAACTGAAACCAAGACGTGCCTTCTTTGGCTCCTTCCATTCCTGGACGGTGATCGGGACGTTGTCTCTAACAACGACTCCGCATTGGTTGATAAACTTTGAGGTGTGCTGTAGGGGCTTGCCGGTTTCACTGACAAACTCAATGGCATATGTTTCTCCTGTTTTCATCGCCTTGGATTTGCCACGCTTTGTCGTACTCGATCCGGAGGGCTAAAAAAGAAAGAGAGTCGCGCGCGTTAATACATATGTATTCACATTTCAGTAAGTTTGTATCACGAGAGGCTCAATGTATATATATACCTCGCCGGAGGTGGTTGCTACTTGCAATTCGAGATCGTCGTTTGTTGACGGTTGACCTCCGTCGACAATGTCCGTTCCTTCACCTTCTTGATCATCGACAATCTCTGTTCCACCTTCAAGGTTCAGAAAAGAAGAGACTACATCCTCTTCTTGCTCATATTCTGAGCCCGGCACATAAGGAATCTCGTTGTTGATGATGCCCATTCAGCCTCCGGATCCCTAAGCGGCTCGGCTCTATCGTCCGCCATATTTCACTCCTGCATGTAGTAAAAATTCTTTAAGTATAAAGGAATTAAAAAATAAGATTAAGGGGACATACAGGAGGAGGAATTAAAAAATAAGATTATTGAGCACTGCCAAGTATTTTTTTCTTCTTCCTTTTTCTTTCTTCTTTCTTTCTTCTTCTTCCTTTCTTCTTCTTTTTTTCTTCTTCCTTTTTCTTCTTTCTTTCTTCTTTCTTTTTTTCTTCTTCCTTTTTTCTTCTTCTTTCTTTTGGTTTTCATTTGGTTTTCTTTCTTCTTTCTTTTTTTCTTCTTCCTTTTTTCTTCTTCCTTTTTCTTTCTTCTTTCTTTCTTCTTCTTCCTTTCTTCTTCCTTTCTTCTTCTTTTTTTCTTCTTCCTTTTTTTTCTTCTTTCTTTTGGTTTTCATTTGGTTTTCTTTCTTCTTTTTTTTCTTCTTCCTTTTTTTCTTCTTCCTTTTTCTTCTGTCTTTCTTCTTTCTTTTTTTCTTCTTCCTTTTTCTTTCTTCTTCCTTTCTTCTTCTTCCTTTTTCTTTCTTCTTTTTTTCTTCTTCCTTTTTCTTTCTTCTTCTTTCTTTCTTTCTTCTTCTTCCTTTCTTCTTCCTTTCTTCTTCTTTTTTTCTTCTTCCTTTTTCTTCTTTCTTTCTTCTTTCTTTTTTCTTCTTCCTTTTTTCTTCTTTCTTTTGTTTTCATTTGGTTTTCTTCTTTCTTTTTTTTCTTCTTTCTTTTTCTTTCCTTTTCTTTTTCTTCTTTCTTTTTTTCTTCTTCCTTTTTTTCTTCTTTCTTTTGGTTTTCTTTCTTCTTTCTTTTGGTTTTCATTTGGTTTCTTTGTTTTGTTTCTTTTTTTTTCTTCTTCCTTTTTCTTTCTTCTTCCTTTTTCTTCTGTTTTCTTTTGTTTTTCTTCCTTTTTTCCCTTTTCCTTTTTTCTTCAGTTTTTTTCTTCTGTTTGTTTTTCTTGTGTTTTCTTTTGTTTCCTTTTTTCCTTTTTCCTTTTTTCTTCTGTTTGTTTTTCTTGTGTTTTCTTTTGTTTTTTTGCTTTCTTCTTCCTTTTTCTTTTGTTTTCTTTTTTTTCTTCCTTTTTCCTTTTTTCTTCCTTTTTCTTGTTTTTCTTCTGTTTTTCTTTCGTTTTCTTCTTCCTTCTTTCTTCTTCTTCCTTTTTCCTTTTTCTTTCTTCTTCTTCTTCCTTTTTCTTCTTCCTTCTTCTTCTTCTGCCGGCGCGCGGAGGACGGCAGGCAGGGGCAGCGGACGGCGGGCGGCGGGCAAGGGCGGGGCAAGGGCCACAGGCACGCTGCGGCGGCTGCGGCGGGCAAGGGCAGGGCACGGGCGGCGGCGGCGCTCACTGGGGACGGCGGCGGCGGCGCGCAGGGCTTCGGCGTCGGCGTCGGGGCAGGGCTTCGGCGTCGGCGTCGGCGTCGGGGCAGGGCTTCGGCGTCGATCGGCGTCGGGGCAGGGCTTCGGCGTCGAGAGAGAGGAGAATGGGAAGTGGCGAAACTGCTAAGTGCAGTATATATAGACGTACCTTTAGTCCCGGTTGGGGAGGCGGACCGCGACTAAAGGTACCCTTTAGTCGCGGTTGTGTGGCCAACCGCGACTAAAGGGTACCTTTAGTCGCGGTCCGCCTCCCCAACCGGGACTAAAGGGTTTTGGCGCCGCTTTCGTTCCCGCGCAGAAAGACCCTTTAGTCCCGGTTGGGGACAACAACCGCGACTAAAGGGTACCCTTTAGTCGCGGTCCGCCTCCCCAACCGGGACTAAAGGCATTGTGCTGGAACTGGCGCGGTGCGGTGGGATGTTTAGTCCCACCTCGCTAGCCGAGAGGCCTCGACAGTGGTTTATAAGCGCGGCTGCGCTGACCACTTCGAGCTCCTCTCAAATGCAGGCTTACGGGCCTATTCTGTCACTATGTGCCTGTGGGCCTACTGGGCCTTCTGCGGGCCTGAATCCTGGCCCATTGATGGGTTTCTAGTCGTATTCAGGCCGTGGTGGCCCAGTAGGTGGCATATTTTTTATTTTTTGCCTGTTTTTTGTTTTCTTTTTTGCTTTATTTATTTTGTTTTGTTTCTACTTACAACAAAAAACTTATTTATTTTATTTTATTTTGTTTCTAATTACTTATTTATTTTACTTTATGATAATTATTTTTGCTATTAAAGTTTCTAACAAAAAAGTTCTTTATGAAAATTCTTTTAGCTTTATTTTTACTTATCTATTTTGTTTGTACTTTATGTATTAATTTATTTTATTTTGTTTGTACTTATATATTTTATTAAAGTTTATATTATTTTGTTTCTAATTCATTTTAAAATCTTAAAAATACAATTATATATCAAAAAAATCAGAAAATAAAACTAATTCATTTTAAATTCTTAAAAATACAAATAATATATCAAAAAAATCAGAAAAATAAAACTAATTCATTTTAAAATCTTAAAAATACAATTATATATCAAAAAAATCAGAAAAATAAAACTAATTCATTTTAAAATCCCTTGAAGGTTTGACAAAAGGTTTGATACATCATTCAGTTCATCGACCAAATACAAAGTTTGGTACAATAAATTATTACACATCAATTCTTCCCTTGTGTCCCTGCTTGCTTACGATTGTGCCGTATCCATGGAGCATCCTCATCATTTAACTTAATGCTTGGGTCAGTGTTCACTTTGAAGGGCGGAATTTCACCAAACATATTATAATCTTCTGACATGTCTGTCTTGTCCTCCACTCCCACGATGTTTCTTTTCCCTGAAAGAACAATGTGGCGCTTTGGATCATCGCATGATGTACTGATCGTTTTCTTATCTTTCCGTTTCCTCGGTTTGCTACTCATGTCCTTCAAATAAAAAACCTGAGCGACATCTTTGGCAAGGACGAATGGTTCGTCAAGGTAACCAAGATTGTTGAAATCCACCATTGTCATTCCGTATTGCTCGTCCACCTTTACCCCACCTCCTGTTAGCTTGAACCATTTGCACCGGAACAAAGGGACCTTAAAGGAGGGTCCATAGTCAAGTTCCCATATCTCCTCTATGTAACCATAATATGTGACCTTTCGCCCATTCTCGGTTGCTGCATCAAAGCGGACACCACTGTTTTGGTTGGTGCTCTTTTTATCTTGGGCGATGGTGTAAAATGTATTCCCATTTATCTCGTACCCTTGGAAAATCGTTATAGTCGAAGATGGTTTCTTGGCCAACATGTACAGCTGATCTCCAACATCATTGTCATTCATTAAATGTTTTCGCAACCAACTGCCGAAAGTCTCCATGTGGGCCTTTCTAATCCAGGATTCAGGCTTCCCCGGGTTGTCCGAGCGTAAAATATTCTTGTGTTGCTCGAAGTACGGAGCCACAAAGCTGGAATTTTGCAGAACTGTGTGGTGTGCTTCAGTCATAGAATGACCGTCCATACATATCGTGGATTTCCTTCCGATCTTGCCTTTTCCACTTAGTCTCCCCTCGTGCCGCGATTGAGGAATACCAATCGGCTTAAGGTCAGGAACATAGTCAATACAGAACTCAATTACCTCCTCATTTCCATAGCCCTTGACGATGCTTCCTTCTGGCCTAGCACGGTTACGAACATATTTCTTTAATACTCCCATGAACCTCTCAAAGGGGAACATATTGTGTAGAAATACAGGACCGAGAATGGAAATCTCTTCGACTAGGTGGAGCAGGAGGTGCGTCATAATATCGAAGAAGGATGGTGGGAACACCAACTCGAAACTGACAAGGCATTGGACCACATCGTTCTGTAACCGTGGTAGATCTTCTGGATTGATTACCTTCTGAGAGATTGCATTGAGGAATGCACATAGCTTCACAATGGCTACTCGAACATTTTCCGGTAGGAGCCCCCTCAAAGCAATCGGAAGCAATTGCGTCATAATCACGTGGCAGTCGTGAGACTTCAGGTTTTGGAACTTTTTCTCCGCCATGTTTATTATTCCCTTTATATTCGACGAGAAGCCAGACGGGACCTTCATACTGCTCAGGCATTCAAAAAAAATGACCTTCTCTTCTTTGGTAAGAGCGTAGCTGGCACGACCTTGAAACCATTCCGGATGCCGGTCATCTGGGTCTTTCAAAAGTTGCTGGTCCTGCCGTGCTTCCTTTGTATCATTTGTCTTCCCATACACGCCCAAGAAGCTTAGCAGGTTCACGCAAATATTCTTCGTAACATGCATCACGTCGATTGCAGAGCGGACATCTAGGACTTTCCAATATTCTAGCTCCCAAAATATAGATTTCTTCTTCCACATGGGTGCGTGCCCGTCAACTCCCCGCGGAACTGATTGTCCGCCAGGACCCTTTCCAAAGATGACTTTCAAATCCTTGACCATATCAAATATCTCAGCACCAGTACGTTCCGCAGGCTTCGGCCGGTGATCTGCCTTGCCGTTGAAATGCTTGCCTTTCTTTCTTACGTTATGATTTCGGGGAAGAAATCGACGATGACCCAGGTACACGTTCTTCTTACAATTAACCAAACGTACACTTTCAGTCTCATGTAAGCAGTGCGTGCATGCATTGTATCCCTTATTTGTCTGTCCCGAAAGGTTACTGAGAGCAGGCCAATCGTTGATGGTTACAAAAAGCAACGCTCGTAGGTCAAATTCCTCTCCTTTGTGCTCATCCCAGACACGTACACCAGGTCTGGCCCACAACTGTAAAAGTTCATCAACTAATGGCCTTAGGTACACATCGATGTCGTTCCCGGGTTGCTTTGGACCTTGGATGAGCACTGGCATCATAATGAACTTCCGCTTCATGCACAACCAAGGAGGAAGGTTGTAGATGCATAGAGTCACGGGCCAGGTGCTATGGCTGGAGCTCTGCTCGCCAAAAGGATTCATGCCATCAGTACTTAGACCAAATCTTATGTTCCTTGCGTCAGCTGCAAAATCTTTGAACACTCTGTCGATCTTTCTCCATTGCGTTCCATCAGCGGGGTGTCTCAACTCCCCGTCGGACTTACGGTCCTCTTTGTGCCATCGCAACGACTTGGCATGCTTTTTGTTCATGAACAGACGTTTCAACCGTGGTATTATAGGAGCATACCACATCACCTTGGCGGGAACCCTCTTCCTGGGTTTCTCGCCCTCAACATCGTCACCAGGGTCATCGCCTCTGATCTTATAACGCAATGCAGTGCATACAGGGCATTCATTCAAATTCTCGTATTCACCGCGGTAGAGGATGCAGTCGTTAATGCATGCATGTATCTTCAGAACCTCTAAACCTAGAGGGCAGACAACCTTCTTTGCTTCGTACGTACTGGCGGGCAACTCGTTATTCTTCGGAAACATATTCTTCAACATTTTCAGCAAATTTTCAAATGATGAGTCACCTACACCTTCCTGTGCCTTCCATTTTAGCAAATCCAGTGTGCAGCCCAGCTTTTTCAGACTATTATCGCATCCTGGATACAACGACTTTTTGTGATCCTCTAACATGCGATCCAAATTCTCCCTATCCTTGTCAGTTTCGCAGCGTCTCCGTGCATCAGCAATGGTCCGACCAAGATCATCAGCGGGCTCATCATGTGCCTCTTCTTCACCTTCACCTAACCCTTCCCCACCTTCAGCATCATCCTCCATGAAAGTATCACCGAAATGATCATGATAGTTGTCATCGATATCATCCCCTTCTTCATCTTCTTCCATTCTAACCCCTCTTTCTCCATGCTTGGTCCAACAATTATAGCTTGGCATGAAACCGTGCCGAAGCAGGTGCATGTGAACGTCTCTTGAGGAGGAGTAACCCTTCTGATTCTTACAGACAGCACATGGACAGATAATAAAACCTTGCTGCTTGTTCGCATTTGCCACTACGAGGAAATCTTTCAAACCCGTAGTGAACTCGCCGGAGAGTCGGGGACCGTACATCCATTGCCGATTCATCTGCATTATTATTATATAAAGTATATAATTAACCATCATGCATTTGTTAAACTAACTAGCTAGAAATAATACAAATTAAACAATGAACTACACACATGCATATTTTATCAATGACACATGAAAGGTTCAAGTTGCTAACCGCGATCGCGGAGGAAAAATAAATGAGAAAGCTCAAGTGTGGCTCGGACACTTCATATCATGTTTGTTTCAGGCTCTCGGGCATTTCATCGAACACCTTGTGTGCATAGGAGGAACCAAAAGCAAACCCACCACCCCCTTCTGAAAATTGTGAAGTGAGCTGAGTGAAGTGAAGTGAGCTGAGTCCTATATATAGGGATGGGCCTTTAGTCCCGGTTGGCCTGGCCAACCGCGACTAAAGGCCTTCGGGGACCTTAGTCCCGGTTGGCCAGGCCAACCGGGACTAAAGCCCCTCCCGTCCGCCAGCTGGATGGGCCTTTAGTCCCGGTTGGCCTGGCCAACCGCGACTAAAGGCCTTCGGGGACCTTTAGTCCCGGTTGGCCAGGCCAACCGGGACTAAAGCCCCTCCCGTCCGCCAGCTGTCGACCGAGCGCGCTGGGCCCAGATAGTTGGTCGCGGGTCTCCTCCCGAACCGCGACTAAAGGCCCCTTTTGTCGCGGTTCGATTATTTTGGGGACTAATGGGGGCGTATGGAAGCCTCTTTTTCTACTAGTGTGCAGGCCGTCGTGGGCCGTGAGGGAGAGGCGGAAGAGCTTGTAGTGCCGCGTCGACGGGCTGTACCCCATGGCGTGCAGGTGACAGTGGGCGCCCGAGTCGATCCCGCTCCTGAGCGGCGGCAGGACCCGCAGCTTGTCGCCGGTGACGGGGTTGCACACGAAGACTGGCATCCAGGGGACGGTGTTCGCGGCGAGGAGGAGGAAGCCGTTGCAGGCGTTTGTGGGGCCGTACTCGTCCGGGTGGCCGGCCACGACGCACATGGTCGCCGCCGTGGACACGTTGAACACTGTCAGCTCAGGGCTGCACCCCAGCGTCTGGGTCTGGGACACGAGGAGGGCCTCCGCCGCGGCGCCCGAGACAACGTGGCTGGAGTGGGCGTGGACGCCGATGAAGTACGGGTCAGTCAGGAGACTGCGCCATTGCTGTGACACGCAGCGGCCGCGGCCGACGTCCCTCGCCGGCAGCCTCAGCAGGATCTCGCGCAGGATCTCCTCCGCCAAGGCCTCCATGGGCATGCGATCTCAACCACCACGGCCGACATTGTCGGATCGGATCGGGTTGCCATATATAGCTGTATTATCTGTTTGACGATTGCTTTGATTCGATTCAGCCGAATCTCTCCGTCCAGATTTCTGCGCTTCTTGTTACGTACATGTCGGTTACGATGCATACCCTTTTACCGTCCAGATTTTGCATACCATTTTTCTATTTTTGAGGATAGATTTTTCATACCCTTTTACATGTTGGTCCGGTCCAGTTTTAAAATTACGATGACATGTTGTACCATCTTAACCTTTTGTCACCATAATAAGATATTGTTTTACCACCCCCCCCCCCCCCCCCCCCCCCCCCAATGATAAGATATTGTTTGAGTTTTGCAAGGAAAAATTGTTTTGCCAATATAGATGTGAGCTAGGTTGATATATTTAAATGGTACTCTCTCCGTCCGGAAATACTTGTCGGAGAAATGCATAAAAATGGATGTATCTAGAATTAAAATATGTATAGATACATTCATTCCTCCGACAAGTATTTTCGGACTGAGGAAGTAATTTATAAGACTGACTCCGGTCGGGTGCACAGACTCGCATCTATTACTACGTCCACACTTTGGTTAATCAAACATGTGTATATGTGATGAGAAGTGTTTACTTAGAAACCATATGTGTACGAATCTAAGAGCAACTCTAGCAGACCCCGCAAAAAGCCCCGATCCGCAAAATAGCCGTCAAAATGCGGGTCGGCACGGAAAATCCCGCCCGAGCAGATTCCGCAAACGCGGCTGGCCCGCAAAAAAATTTGACGGGCGCGGTAAAATCTCGGCCCCAACCTGCGAATACGCGGGTTTCCCCCTCGCCCCTGCGGTGCCCCGTATCCCAGTGAAACGGTTGGCGGGAGGGACATTTCAGCCCGCGCGCCTTTCCACATCCCCTTCCACCGCCGCCCGCCTTTGGTTCCGCCCGTCCGCAGTCGGCGATTCCGGCCAAATCTGCGGGCGGAATCGCGCCGCGGGGCCGTCCCCCACCCTCAAGCACCGATACGCTGCACCCCCCACCCCGATCCGGCGAGAAGATCCGCCCCTCGTCGCTGTCGCCGCCGGGTATCTACCGCCGTCGAAGCCGCCCTTTGTCGCCGCCTGGGATCACCCGCCACACGAGCCGCCCGTTAGTGTTTGTTTTGTGGTATTTGCGAGCGGTATGCCTAGTTGATTGATGCGGCCTGCGATTCTTGTCCATGTAGATGGAATTGAGCCCGTGCGAGAAGTTCTTGCTCTCCGATTCGGACGAATCGGATGTTGAGACCATGCTTGCGACCTTTCGGCAGCAGACATTAGTGATGACACTTGCCGTGAAGGAGCACGAAGACGAGAACCGGAAGAGGCGGCGAGGATCGACCGTCGGGCGTCTTTGATTCCTCGGAATCGCCATCTTGGGAACGAGATGTTGATGCAAGACTACTTCACGGAGAATCCAACATATCCACCGCACGTCTTCTGGAGAAGGTACTGAATGCGTCGATCCCTCTTTGTGAAAATTGTTCAAGCTTGCGAGGCAAATTGTCGGTATTTTACTCAAAGAAGAAATGCTGCGGGCTTAAAGGGATTTAGTGCATATCAAAAAATCTCCGCAGCTATGCTGGTGATTGCATATGGTGTTCCGGCTGACTATGTCGATGAGTACCTTCGCATTGGTGAAGATACCACAATTGAGTCAGTGGCGTAGATTTACAAAAGTGATCATCCGTGTCTTTGGTCCTGTGTATCTTCGGGCACCCAACGAGGATGACACAAAAAATTGATGGCATCTAATGAGAGGAGAGGTTGGCCTGGCATGCTAGGTAGCATTGATTGTATGCATTGGACTTGGGAAAATTTCCCAAAGGCATGGCAAGGAATGTATTGTGGCAAGTCTCGTGATGCAACAATTGTGCTAGAGGCCATAGCATCCGAGGATTTATGGATTTGGCATTGCTTCTTTGGTATGCCGGGCACTCTCAATGGTATCAATGTGTTGCAACGGTCTTATTTGTTTGCTAGGCTTGCTAGTGGTGATGCTCCTGCTTGCAACTACACTTTCAATGGGCATGGATACACAAAAGGGTACTATCTTGCAGATGGTATATACCCTCCTTCGTGCACCTTTGTCGAGAGCATCAAAGATCCCAAAAATAGAAAACATTGTGAATTTGCAAGGGTGCAAGAGGCAGCCCGAAAAGACATTGAAAGAGCATTCGGGGTTTTGCAATCTAGGTTTGCCATTGTTCATGGTTCTGCTTGCTTTTGGGACAAGAGGACCTTGAAAAATATCATGACATGCTGTGTTATCCTTCACAACATGATTCTCGAAGATGAGAGAGGAATGAACTTGGAGTTCTTCTACGACAATGTGGTAGCCGTGTCAAATCAGCTAGAGACCCTAACCGCATTAGAGTTTTTCTTAAGACCTACAAAGAGATTGAAAATGCAAACACCCACTTTCAACTTCAGGAGGATCTCATTGAGCACCATTAGCAAACGGCTGGATAGTAACTCATTTTTGTATTCTTTTGTATTTGTATTCGTGACAAGTTTTGTATTGCATTATTTAGTTTGCATCGGTGATTTGAATAATTATTTGTAATGTGGATGATTGTTGTATTATGTTGGTATTGAATAATTATTTAGTTTGCTTCCGTGATTTGAATAATTATTTTGTAGTGTGGATGTTTTTTATTTTATTTTTGTGCTGTGGATTTGATATTTGCGGGCCGGTGGGATGCGGGATGCAGCGGCGCAAGAGCATACCCCGCAAAGCCGACCCGTAAAAAGGTATATTCCGCGAATATCCTTTTATACGGGTCCATTTGGGGGGTCTGCATCTGTGGCCGACCGCGCCGGCCCGCAAAGCCCGTTTTCCGTGAACTGCAAACGCGTTTTGCGGGCCGGTGGCATACGGGGTCTGCTCGAGTTGCTCTAATGATGTACCTTTGATGACATATAACACATAGTGGGTTAGTCAAATTAATCGACAACCGGATGGAGTAATGGGCTGTTTAGTCCACTTGAATATCATGTAGAAGCATCTTAGTCCTTGAAATTTAGGATAGATTTACAAACTTTAGTTTTACAAATCAACTTGTCCACATAATGATTTAAATGTGTGTTAATTATTACGCATTCGAGTATCCCACATGTCATTCTGGACCATGCTAGATCCTCGAGTGAGGCGCTCGAAAATCTGACGACTTGCAAACCAAGGTCGAAGACCACCATTTAGGCTAGGACATTAGGGTTTAGGTTGTTCTGAGGTTCATTACTGTGCTACAATGCAGGCGAACCCTGGCACCAGTATAGATGCATCCTTCTGTGGTAGAGCTGCAGATGCAAGCATCACATGTAGCCTGCACTTGGCCCCATGCATGAAATATGTTGCATTTGAAGGAAAGGACACTGGGAGGAGGTTCTATGGATGTGCTGTTCCTCAGGTCAGTGTTATCCAACTAGGGTTTGTGTTGGTGGTAGTTAGTGGTCGTTAGTCTGCAGATGTTTGGAATTGCTGTCAGTAAATTCAGTTAATGAAACATGATTTGGACTCTCTGCAGATGCAAGAATCAAATTATGTCAGTAAATTCAGTTAATGAAACATGATTTTTACTGTCTGTAGATGGATTGATTAATTTCTGTCAGTAAAAGAAGTAAATGAAACATGTTTGCAGATGCAAGCATCAATTTATGTCAGTAAATTAAGTAAATGAAACATGTTTTGTGTCGGAGTAATTGGCCACGGGTAGCCTCAGCGGCCCCCCATGGTGCTTCAAGACATCGAGGCCGGCTGCTCCCTCAAGATTCAAAGAGCCAAGCGCCGCCTCCTCGCGACCGGCTGGTCCAAGCGGCCGGCTGCCAGGAGACGGCAAAGCCCAGCAGGCGGCCACGAGGTGGGCCGGCTCCTAGCAGGCGGCCTCCAGAGAGGTCGGCTCCTGGCAGGCGACCCTAGGTGTCCTCAAAGTTTGCACCCACATAAATGCGATGAGACAGGGCATGGCTACAGCACGCCTTGCCACCCCTGAATCTGGGGCCAAGCGTGGCCACAGTGTGTCGTATCAGACAGAGATCTCCCATCCGACGTGGTACTATTGCCACGTGGCCCATGACATCACCCTTGTCAGAGGGAGCCATGCTCCCACGACGGGCTGTCGGTACGGCCCGCAAGCGGCGGGCCCTACCTGTCCACAAGGAGCCAGAAGGCGGTGAGCCCAGACCAGTCGGCTGGTAGGGAGGCCGGTCTCTGACAAGGTGGCCTTCCTCTCCTTGGAGTTTGTGCGCCATTAACCAGAAGAGATGGGGGAGTGGCTACAGTGAACGCTCGCCAGGCGGCGGTACTGTAGCCACGCTTCCCCGACAAAGCATGCATCATTACCAGCATCGCTACAGTGCTGAGCAGCCGACAAGACCCGCGAGCGGCGGGCGCGGCCTGTCGGCCAAGCATGAGACAACCAGCATGGCCCACCAGGCGGCGGGCCCCAGCGGCCGGCGGAGAAGCCGGCGACCGTAAACACTGACAGCCGGGGTCACCACCCGGTCAGATTACCTTTGTACCCCTGGGGGGTAGGCCTATATAAACCCCGCAGGTCACCCATGCAATGGGTTCAGACTCTAGTTCACCCACACACCCATATAGACAGAGGAAGCTAGGGCTAGACTTGTTCTTCTTCCCTCTCTAGAGAAACAGCTCAAGGAGCAAGTTTGTAGCCACCATTGTTGCTTGAGTGATCATGCGGAGACCCAGCAGAGCAGGAGTAGGGGTGTTATCTACTAGGAGAGCCCCGAACCTGGGTAAGATTCGCCGGCGTGCATGTCTACGCCTCATCCCGTTTCCTGGCACCGGCGACGTATTATTAGCCCCCTCCATGATAAGCCATCCTTTGGCATATGTCGCACGACACCCCCGACATTAGGCGCCCACCGTGGGGCTAGGTGCACCGTCGTCCGAAGATCTGTTCTGGACGGGAACCCTCTTCCTCCCCAGCGAGCGCAGCCAGCCCGGCACGCCCGATGGCGTTAGCGCCGACGCGCTGCATGGCGCAGAGATTGCCTGCGCAGCGGCTGGCCTTGCTGACCTTGTTGGCGAGATCCGCCTCTCCGACGAGCCCGCACCAGGCGCGGGCGCAGCCAGCTCTGAGAGCTGCCTCGTCGATCTCCTTGGCAAGCTCGACATCGCCAACGAGCCCGCCTCCGACCTAGAGTCGATCGGCTCCACCGACCCGATGCTTGTCGACTCCGACACCGCGTCCCTTGACACCTTCCCCACCAACGTGGTGGTCATCGATGACCCTCTCCCTCGCGCCGACAGCGGCGGCAGCACCATCATGGAGGTGCTCGTTATCAGCCACGATGGAGCTTCTGGTGGCGGCGCCCAAGACCCGCTCGAAGCGGCGCTACGAGACCTGTCTGCACCCATCGCAGAAGATGCCGACGCCAAGACGCTGGAAGCTTGCCATGTCTTGCTCGTCGAGAGTGCCAAGAAGTTGGCCAGCATGAGACGCCTCTCGGAGGCCTACCAGCGCGAGTTGGACCGCGCTGTTGGCGGCACGCCGTCCCTGGCGGGCCCAGCCGCATTGGCACGGTCCGGCAGCGTGGCGCGGCCATCGCAAGCATGTTCGGCGCAGACCGCCCTGTCTACACCACGCCCATGGAAAACATATGAGCTGCCCAGGCGGCAGCAGACGAGCTGGACAACCTCGAGGGCGACGAGCGCCGCCACATGACGGAGCACATCCAGTGGCTCATTGACACGGCTGCCGAGCAGCAAGAAGCCGGCTGCCGCACTGAAGAACCCGACCGGCGGAATGACGACCCACCTCCTCGCCGAGATCAAGGCGCGGCCTCCCGGACGCCGACTGGTGCGTCCACGACAAACGAGACAAAGAGCCGGCTGCTAGCCGCAGCCGCACGCGCATCACCATCGAGCGCGACCAAGATGGACGCCCACGAGCAGTAGAGCGACTGGACGATTGACCGCATCCTACTCCTCCTCGGAGGGAGAGACGTGCTTCCCCGCTGCCTGTTGACCACCCAACTCTCGGCGACCGGCAGGGCCACCGAGAGGGAATCAGAGAAAACGACTCCCGCCACCAGATCGACCGTCTCAATCGATCCCTGGCGCTGGAAGAAGAAGATGCGCTGGGCCCGCCTTGTTTCGGCCCCCGCATCCGCGACGATCCCTTTCCCAAAGGGTTCACGCTTCCACGAGATACGCCCAAGTACAACGGCTCTGTGAAGCCGGAGGACTGGCTGGTCAACTACTCCACGGCCGTCAACATAGCGAACGGCAACAAGCGCGTCGCCGTGAAGTACGTTTCGCTCTTGCTCCAGGGCACAGCCCGGACATGGCTGAACAGCCTGAAGCCCCGCAGCATCAACAGCTGGGTAGATTTCACTGAAGTCTTCGTCCGCAATTTCACCAGCACCTACAAGCGGCCGCCCAAGCCTCGCCAGCTCTCGTTGTGCGTCCAAGGCCCCAACGCGTCCACCCGCGACTACCTAACCCGGTGGGCTGAACTGCGCAACTCCTGCGAAGGGCTGCACGAGGTCCAAGCAATCGAGTACTTCACTGCCGGGTGCCGAGAGGGCACCTTACTCAAGCACCGACTCCTCTGCGACGAGCCGGCCACACTCGACGAGCTGCTGATCATAGCAGACAAGTACGACACTGCCGACTCCTCCATGAAGTCAGAGCTCCGCGTGGATACTTCTGGGAAGGTGCTCCCTCCGGCTCCTCGGACGCCGGCTGGAGACAACAGTCGGCGCCAGCAGCGGAACGACAACAAGCGCAAGGCCCAGCAGCCGGCTTCCACCAGCCGGCAGGTGGCGACAGTTGAGGACCAGCAACCCGAAGGACAACCCCTCCCCAAGCGCCAGAAGGGCGGCAAGCCAGTTTGGTTACCTGCTTTCTCCTTTGAGCAGACCCTCGATGCCCCTTGCAAGTTCCACAGCGGGGCGAAGCCGTCCAACGATACCACTCGGAAATGCCACAGGCTCGTCCGCATCGCCAAGGGAGAAGGACTCCCCCACCGCCTGCTGGCCCGCCGGTTCCGCCTCCCCAGCAGCCGGCCACCCGTCCAGCAGTCGGCGCAATCCAAGATGATTACCCTGAAGAGCATGGTGCATACGTTGTCTTCACCAGCGTTGCCAATGACAGACATAGCCGGCGTCAGCAGCACCGAGAAGTGAACGCAGTTGCCTCAACTGCTCCAGAATTCATGCACTGGTCTGAGAGGCCTATCAGTTGGAGCCGAGCTGACCACCCGGAAGTAATGCCTTCCCCAGGTTCTTATGCTCTGGTATTGGATGCCACCCTTGCAACGGAGAGGCGAGCTGCTCGTTTCTCCGGGATTCTGATAGACGGCGGTAGCAGCATCAACATCCTTTACCGCGACACCATGGAGAAGCTGAAGATCAAAGAGAAGCAACTGCTGCCCAGTCGGACTGTGTTTCATGGCATTGTGCCCGGCTTGTCCTGCTCACCAATCGACAAAGTCAAGATAGATGTCCTCTTCGGAGACAAGGATCATTTCCGCCGAGAAGCAATTTGGTTTGAGGTGGTTGACTTGGAGAGTCCTTACCATGTGCTCCTAGGCCGGCCTGCCCTAGCCAAGTTTATGGCGGTGCCTCATTACGCCTACCTCAAGATGAAGATGCCAGGGACCAAGGGCATTATAACGATCAATGGAGACTATGAGAAGTCGTCCGCCTGTGCTGTAGCCAGCAGCCGGCTGGCCGAGTCCCTCATGATTCCGGCTGAGAAGTAGCTTCTGGACCGGGTGGTGGCCATGGCCGGCAAGCAGCCGGACCTGTCACCAGAGCCCAAAGAGTCAGAGACTAAGGGCTCCTTCAAGCTGGCCAAAGAAACGAAGAAGATTTCGTTGGACCCTGAGCACCCGGAGAGGCACGCTGTCATAGGTGCCAACCTTGACAGCAAATAGGAAAGCGAGCTGGTCGATTTCCTCCGTGAGAATCGGGACATCTTTGCATGGTCTCCCAAAGACATGATGGGTGTTCCGACGGATTTCGCCGAGCACAAGCTACATGTTAGAGCAGACGCCAAACCGGTCAGACAGCCCCTCCGCTGACTGTCGGAGGAAAAGAGAAGAATTGTTGGAGAAGAAATCGCCCGCCTGTTGGCAACCGACTTCATCATGGAAGTTTTCTTCCCAGAATGGCTTGCCAACCCAGTCCTTGTACTGAAGAAGAATAACAAGTGGCGCATGTGCATTGATTACACTAGTCTCAATAAAGCCTGCCCCGAAGATCCGTTTGCGTTACCCCGGATTGACCAAGTGATAGCCTCCACAGCCGGATGCGAGCTGTTGAGTTTCTTGGATGCCTACTCAGGTTACCACCAGATCAAGTTGAACTCGGCAGACCGCCTGAAGACCGCCTTCATCACACCATTCGGAGCCTTCTGCTACCTGACCATGACATTCGACTTGAGAAATGCCGGTGCCACGTTTCAGCGTTGCATGCAGAAGTGCCTCCTCAAGCAACTCGGCAGAAATGCCCACGTCTATGTAGACGATATCGTGGTGAAGACGGAGAAGCGCGGTACCCTCTTGGAGGATCTCAAGGAAACTTTTGAAAATCTGCACCGGGTTCAGATCAAGCTCAACCCATAGAAATGCGTATTTGGAGTACTAGCCGGCCAGCTCCTCGGCTTCCTGGTCTCAGAGCGCGGCATCGAGTGCAACCCTGTGAAGATCAAGGCCATCGAGAGGATGGAGAAGCCCACCTGACTGAGAGACGTCCAAAAGTTCACCGGTTGTTTGGCATCCATCAGCCGCTTCATCAGTCGGCTGGGCGAGAAGGCTCTTCGCCTGTACCAGCTCATGAAGAAGACCACTCATTTCGAGTGGAATGACAAGGCAGATGAAGCTTTTGTCCAACTGAAGAAGATGTTGACCACGCCGCCTGTCCTGGCGGCTTCGGCTGCTAAAGAACCTATGTACCTTTACATCACCACCACCAGCCGGGTGGTCAGCACTGTTATGGTGGTAGAACGCCCAGAAGACGGCAGAGCACAGCCGGTCCAGAGGCCCGTGTACTATTTGAGCGAGGTGCTGTGAAGCTCGAAGCAGAACTACCCTCCCTACCAGAAGATGTGCTACGGCGTGCACTTTGCCGCCAAGAAGTTGAAGCCATACTTTCAAGAGCACCCAATCACGGTTGTCTGCACTGCCCCACTTGCCGAGATCATTGGCAATAGAGATGCATCTGGCCAAGTGGCCAAATGGGCCATCGAGTTGGCCCCATACACCATCTTTTACCAGCCACGCACCGCCATCAAGTCCCATGCACTGGCCGACTTCCTTGTTGACTGGGCCGAGACCCAGTACCTACCACGAGCTCCAGACTCCACTCATTGGCGGACGCACTTCGATGGCTCAAAGATGCGCACCGGCTTGGGAGCCGGCATTGTTCTCACTTCTCCCAAAGGCGACAAGCTCAGATACACATTGCAAATCCATTTCGCCGCCTCCAACAATGTAGCCGAATATGAAGCACTAATACACGGCCTCCGGCTGGCTAAAGAGATCGCCATCCACCGGATCCTGTGCTACGGCGACTCTGACTTGGTGGTCCAACAGTCATCTGGTGACTGGGACGCCAAGGATGCAAACATGGCAAGCTACCGTTTCCTCGTCCAGCAACTCAGCGGATACTTGAAGGGTGTGAGTTCCTTCACGTGCCACGAAACGACAACGAGCAGGCAGATGCCTTGGCACGGATCGGCTCCACCCGTTAAGCAATACCAGCCGGTGTTTCCCTTCAGTGCCTCTGCAAGTCGTGGATCAAGCCTTCTCCAGAATCTAAGTCCATCTTCGTGCCGGCTCCTCCCGATGCAGTCGGATCCGACTCGGGGGCTGCAGCATCTGGCCCGGGGACTTCAGCAGGCGGCGCGGGGACTGCGGCAGCCGCACCCGCCCGGGGACTTCACAACCCGGCCCGGGGCTGCAGTAGTTTGCCCGGGGACTGCAACAGTCGCACCCGGCCCGGGGACTTCACAACCCGGCCCGGGGGCTGCAGCAGTCGGCCCGGGGACTTCTGCAACGCAGCAAGCGGCACTTGATTCCAACCCGCCGCCTCCCAACCCAACCGCCCTCGTACAAGTGGCTGTAGTGGCAGTAGAAGAAATTCAAGCACCGTCATGGGCAAAGCCCATCCTCAAGTTTCTGGTGAATAGAGAGCTGCCGGCCGATGAGATCTCGGCTCGGCAAGTGCAGCGCCGAGCAGGAGCCTACACGATAGTAAACAGAGAGCTCGTCAGGCGCAGTGTGACTGGAGTCTTCCAGCGCTGCGTAGAATCAGAGAAAGACCAAGCAATCCTCAAAGATATCCACCAAGGCGAGTGCGGCCACCACCCGGCCGGTTTCTAACTTAATTTGCTACACTCTACCAAACGGCTAAAGTACTTGCCTTCCCAAAACGGCCAAGTACTTGACCCAACCATAGACCGCAGTGCGGCTTTCCGGCTGGCAAGGCGGCAGCCAAGGGAAGGCGGCAAAGGAAAAAGCCAAAGGAGTAGAAAAGCAAGACAAGTCAGAAATCCGAAAAAGACAATTTTTTATAGCAAAAGGCCCTTGGCCAGCATTCAACGGAGTTTGAATACACCCCCAAGGGGTGGAACTGTGCGGGATTAACAATTTTTGTTTAAGAGGTTACAAACGGGAAAAGGAAAGATAACTTGGCCGCTTAGGCCAGAGGAGCAGCAGACGGATAGGAGGGGTCGGCGGAGGTAGAGGCTCCGGGTGGTGGAGCGGCCGCCTGGTGGGTCTCGGCCTGGTCAGTGTTGGCAGCAGTCGGCTGGCCGGCGCTCCGTCCGTTGGTCAAGACTTGGTCAGGCTGAGGCCGGTCGTCGTCTCCACCATCCGGCGCGTCGTCTTCACCGTCCTCGTCCTCATCCTCCTCCTCCTCGCCCTCATCGCTGGAGGCGATCTCCTCCACCGAGTCCTCGCCGCCTTCTGGGTTCAGCCCGAACCAGTGAGGCGGCACCTCGGCGCCCGCTTCGTCCAGCTCCGGGAGGAAGACGCTGGTGTCCGTGTACTCGGCGATCGCCGCGGCGCGGTGATAGAGCTGGGGCGCCACCACCTCCAACTCCTCGCCGGCTTCAGCATGGAGAGTGGCCAGCTGGTCCAAGTTCAACCCAGGGTACCACCCCTTGACAAACTCCAGGGCTCGCCGTGCACCTGCCCAGGCGGAGGAGCCCTTCCACGCCTCGAAGCGGCCGATGACCACCTCCAACCGGTCGGAGGTCCGCCTGGCGGTGCGTAGAAGGGGAGTACCCGGCGAGAGGGCGGAGACCACCTGGGCCCCAGCGCGCTGAAGACGGCAGAGAGCCCGATGCGTGATAACCCACAAGTATAGGGGATCAATTGTAGCCTCTTTCGATAAGTAAGAGTGTCGAACCCAACGAGGAGCTAAAGGTAGAACAAATATTCCCTCAAGTTCTATCGACCACCGATACAACTCTACGCACGCTTGACGTTCGCTTTACCTAAAACAAGTATGAAACTAGAAGTACTTTGTAGGTATTGTTGGATAGGTTTGCAAGAATATAAAGAGCACGTAAATAAAATCTAGGGGCTGTTTAGGTAAAGAAGCAATAAAGTTAGTATAGGGAGTGTGGAAAAGTGGTGGTAGGAGTTGCGAAATTGTCCCTAAGCAATTGACTACTTTACTAGACCGATAGCAAGTTTTATGTGGGAGAGGCCACTGCTAGCATGTCATCCCTGACTTGGAATTCTATGCACTTATGATTGGAACTATTAGCAAGCATCCGCAACTACTAACATTCATTAAGGTAAAACCCAACCATAGCATTAAGATATATTGGTCCCCCTTCAATCCCGTATGCATTAATTTCTATGCTAGGTTGAAGCTTCTGTCACTCTTGCCCTCCAATACATAGTCCTATCAACATACAACTAACCCTATGGTGTGATCCACGCGCGCGCTCATATGATGGGCACCAAAGGACAGCAACATAACCACAAGCAAATTAAACCAATCATAGCAATTCATCAATTACCGATAGGACAACAAAAATCTACTCAGACATCATAGGATGGCAACACATCATTGGATAATAATTTGAAGCATAAAGCACCATGTTCAAGTAGAGGGTACAACGGGTTGTGGGAGATTGGACCGCTGTAGATAGATGGGGGAAGGTGATGGAGATGTTGGTGAAGAGGACGGAGGCATTGGTGTAGATCGCGGTGATGATGATGGACTCGGCGGCGTTCCGGCGCCACCGGAAGCGAGGGGGAGAGAGCCCCCCTCCTTCTTCTTCTTCCTTGACCTTCTCCCTAGATGGGAGAAGGGTTTCCCCTCTGGTCCATGGTCTCCATGGCGTGGGAGGGGCGAGAGCCCCTCCAAGATTGGATCTGTCTCTCTGTCTCTCTCTGTTTCTGCGTTCCCAGATCTGGCCTTTCACCATTTCTTTTATAACCGGAGATCCGTAACTCTGATTTGGCTGAATTTTGGACATGATCTCTATCCGAAAATTAGCTTTCTTGCGGCGGAAGAAGGGCTCCAACCGCCTTACAGGGTGGCCACGAGGGTCCAAGGCGCGCCTGACCCCCTGGGGCGCGCCCCCCCTGCCTCGTGGCCCCCTCGGGCATCGTATCGCGTTGATTCTTCTTCCCAAAAATCATAAATATTCCAAAAAAATCTCCGTCAGATTTTATCCCGTTTGGACTCCGTTTGATATGGATTTTCTGCGAAACAAAAAACATGCAACAAACAGGAACTAGCACTTGGCACTGGATCAATATGTTAGTCCCAAAAAATAGTATAAAAAGTTGCCAAAAGTATATGAAAGTTGTATAATATTGGCATGGAACAATCAAAAATTATAGATACGACGGAGACGTATCAATGCGCCGTCTGGAGACGAGCCTGGATGGCGAGCATCTGCTCGGCAAGGGTCCGAGGGGCGTTGGGCGCGATCTTGGCGCCAGCCAGCCTCTGCTCGTCGCGATGAGCCTCGACGGCTTGGCTGGCGGAAACGGAGTAGCCAGGGAAGTACTCTGCTCAGGGGAAGAATAGAAAAGTGAGAAGTCGGAGGCCGGCTTGCAGGACAAACCGGCAAGAAGAAGAAGGAAAAGAGCAACTTACCATCGAGCATGTCCTCGATCTCGCCGTAGCCAGATGACAGGGCCTTCTCCTTATCAACCAAGTTTGAGCAATGAGTCCCGAACTCGGCCTGGAGAGCCTCCTACGTGTCTTTGAGCTTCTGCAGCTCCGCCTGGTGCTTGTCCGCCTGGTCAACCAGCTGTTTGGCCAGGCGGTCGCGCTCTTGCTCCGCCTTGAGGCGCTCCTCCTCCTTGGCATGCAGTGCGGTTTGAGCTTCGCCCATTTGGTGCCGCAAGGTGGCATTAGCTCCTACAGAAGACAAGAGAGAGAGGAAGCAGGAAGTCAGCAAATCAACAAGGAAAGAAGTAGTTGCCGGAAGATCCGACCCGACTGCTCAGCATTCGGCCCGAATCTCGGGGGCTACACCCCGTGGGTGCACTGACGCACCCCCCGAAGGATTGAACAATTCAACAAAGAAATAAGAAAAGGTGGTTGCCGGAAGATCCGACCCGACTGCTCAGCAGTCGGCCCGAATCTCGGGGGCTACACCCCGCGGGTGCGCTGGCGCGCCCCCGCGAGAATGAAGAATGGAGTGCTTACTCCGACTGTCTGTCAGCTCGGTGGTCCGCTTGGCCAGCTCCTTGACATGGGAGTTGTAGGCGGCCGCACGAATGTTGTGGTAGTCTTGCCACAGAATCAATGGTCAGCACTTGGAACTTGTCTTTAAGTTTTGAGCCGCCTGCTCAGCAGCCAGCCCGGAACTCGGGGGCTACACCCAGTGGTGCGCTGGCGCGCCCCCACAGAAGATTTTAAAGATTGAAAGCAAAAGCATAAGGAGCATACCCAGACGACGGCTCGCGACGCCAAGAACTTCTTCGTATAATCCTGGAGGGCGTCGCCTTGGGCCTGAAGCAGGGAGTGGACTTCCTGTGCAGCCTTGTTCAGGACGCCCGTCCCGCCCCCAAACATCCACTCCCACGGGACGGCGCTAGTGGCATCCGCTACCGGGACCGACGAGCTGGAGGCTCCGACTTCCTGAGGCCGCGGCGCTGAAGTCGCCTTCGTCACACGCCGACGCGTTGGAGTGCGGACGACGGGAGTCGCCCCCACCACCAGCTCGCCGCTGACTCGAGGCGCCGACGGCGTGTCAGGCCGACTGCCCTGAGCCTCGGCATCTGGCGTCTGCTGGGACGCCTCCGTCCTCGGGATGACGGCGTCACCTCCCTCCCTTTCCATGACCGGCTGGTCGTTGCCGGCCCCTCCAGTCGGTGCCGGGATCCCTGTCGCCGGCGGCATGGAGCGCAGCAGAATGACCAGCTGTGGAGCCTGGCCACCCGCGGCTGCTCCCGCTTGTGCATTGGCGGCCGCGTCCGCCCGGGCCTTGGCCGCAGCGTCGGCCTGGGTCTTGGCTGCCATGTCCGCCTCCTCCCGCGCCCCTTGGCCGCGTCCGCCTTCGCCTTCTCCGCCCGCTCCTTCTCCTCGCGCGCCTCACGCGCGTTCTTCTCCGTCGCCTCCCGGAGATCGGCGAGCGGGTCTATGCGGCGGGCGTTGGCGGAACCCTCTATCCCTCCGATGATGGAGGCGGAGGTCGACCTCTCAAGAGAGAGGAGTGCTCTGTTCGCACAAGACAAAAAGAATTCAGAGAAGGTTTACAAAGAGATACAGAAAAGACAAAGGAAAACACAAGGAAGAACAAGCACTTACGCTGACACCGTCGGCGGCTGCTTCGGGGCCTTCTGGGACCGGGCTGCCTTCACGACGGCCTCCTCCCACCTGGTCGCCGTGGCCGAGCCCTTGGGCTTCTTCGGCTGGCCACCTTGCAGCTGCGTGCCGGCTCGACGCTTCGGTGCGCTGCCTGGTGGAGGTGGCGCCACTGAGGAGCTCGCCCTGCCCTGTTAGCAGTCGACGGGTGGCGCGGCTCGGCTTCCTCGTCGTCGTCATCCGGCCACGTCTCGACGCGGCCTCCTCCATCGGAGCCGCCTGCCCCGTCGCCACCGCCTGTGGCGTCGTCTTCCAAGGCGGCCGCCGCCAAGTCAGGGTTGTCCGCGTCGCCCACCGCTCGGTCCGGCAGGAATTCCTGGCCTTGCGCCGGGGCGTCGGCTGCCTGCTGGGTCGTGAGGAGCTGCGAAACGTCCGACTGATCAGTCGGCAAAGCAGAACTCGACAGAAGAAGAAAAGACCAAGAAAGAAAGGAGAGTCGGGAGCTTACGGCAGGAGGCGGATGTGCGCGGGAGTACGGCCGCTTGCCGAACTGCCAGTCCGACTCCGAGAGCTTGAGGTTCGCGATCTCGTTCACCATGCAGGCCACCTCCGTGGCCGGCTTCCCCCGGGTGGACAGCCGGCACGGGTCTCGGTGCCCACTCATCTGGCTGATCATGTGAGGCCGGCCTTGGAGGAGGAGAACCCGGCGCACCACGAAGGTGGTCAGCAAGTCGGACGCCTGGAGGCCCTCCAAGTCCATCATCTCCTTAAGCCTGGCGACAGCGGCGGTGGAGGCGGGCGACAGGTGCTTCGGCTTGAAGGTCCAGTTGGTGCGCGGCTCGGCCGGTGGGCCGGCTTCGTAGGCCGGCAGGTTGACGAAGTCCAGCGCCGGGTTGACGTTCTTCACATAGAAGTACGACTTCTGCCACAGCTTAACGGACTGGGTCAAGGTGATGGCCGGGAAGCGGTTGCCGGCTCCTAGGCGCTGCACCACGATGAAGGTGCCACACTGAGCCGCCTCGTCCTTGGCGGAGACGCTGAGCTTGGTGTAGAAGAACTCTCCCCACAGCTCGAGAGTGGGAAGAACGTCGAGGTAGCCCTCGCACAGCGTGACGAAGGCCGATAGCAGCACCACTGTGTTCGGTGTGAGGTGGTACGGCTGGAGGTGATAGAATTGGAGGAAGGAGCGGAGAAAGCCGCTAGCCGGCAGGCCGAAGCCACGGAGAAAGTGAGACTGAAAGACAACGCGTTCGCCATCTTGCGGCGCCGGCGAGATTTCTTTCGCCAGCGGGACGCATACCTCTACATAGCCCGCACCGGGTAACTGTCGTGTGTTGCGGAGGAAGTCGAGGTGGTCCTGCTGGACGTTGGAGTCGTCCCAGGCACCGGAATTCGCCTTGTCGCGCGCAATGAGAGCTTGGAGCTCGATGAAGGCGCGGTGCGGAAAGAGATGGGGGAACCCACGGGAGAACGGCAATGCCCCGGAGGAGGAAGGCTCTACGGTGATAAGCTGCGGCGGCGTTTTGGCGAAGGGCAGAGGCGTCGCAGCGGTGAAGAAAGGAAGGAGGAAAGAGATGGCAAAGGGCGAGGAGGGCGCGCGTGCTAATGCCGCCCCCTCCTCCCCCTATTTATAGCCCCATAGGCTGCGAAGCCGAGGGGACGGGGCATGGGGATCGTCGGATTAACTATGCCCACGACCCCACGACCCCGCATTAACCGCGCCGTAACGGCTTGGAGTAATCACGCCACAGAATCCCAACCATTTGCATCGGCCACAGCCAATCCGCGCGCGGGCAGAGGCCCGGTAGTGGTGGGCCCCGGCCTGCGGCGATGTCCCATCACGCGCGTGGGCTGGCAGGCGGCTTGGCCGGCTGGTGACACGTGGCGTGCAGTTGATGGGCGGCAAGACTGGCGCCAGGCTGGCGCACCACCAAGCTCCCACCAAGACGTTTCAAAAACCACCAGACGGCCTGCCTAGACATATCCAACTCCTAGCAGTCGGTACGACGGAAGATGGATGGAGCAAGATCAAATGAAGCACTCGGAGTAGGAAGCTGCCGAGGCTCCTTGTTTTCGCCAACCACGGAGCCTCATCAGCTTCGAGGACTACCGTCGGAGTAATTGGCCACGGGTAGCCTCATCGGCCCCCCATGGCGCTTCAAGACATCGAGGTCGGCTGCTCCCTCAAGATTCAAAGAGCCAAGCACCGCCTCCTCGCGACCGGCTGGTCCAAGCGGCCGGCTGCCAGGAGACGGCAAAGCCCAGCAGGCGGCCACGAAGTGGGCCGGCTCCTAGCAGGCGTCCTCCAGAGAGGCCGGCTCCTGGCAGGCGGCCCTAGGTGTCCTCAAAGTTTGCACCCACATAAATGTGATGAGACAGGGCATGGCTATAGCACGCCTTGCCACCCCCGAATCTGGGGCCAAGCGTGGCCACAGTGCGTCGTATCAGATGGAGATCTCCCGTCCAGCACGGCAATGTTGCCATGCGGCCCATGACATCACCCCTGTGAGAGGGAGCCATGCTCCCACGACGGGCTCTCAGTACGGCCCGCAAGCGGCGGGCCCTACCTATCCACAAGGAGCCAGAAGGCGGCGAGCCCAGACCAGTCGGCTCGTAGGGAGGTCTCTAACCAGGCGGCCTTCCTCTCATTGGAGTTTGTGCGCCATTAACCAGAAGAGACGGGGAGTGGCTACAGTGAACGCCCGCCAGGCGGCGGTATTGTAGCCACGCTTCCCCCGACAAAGGATGCATCATTACCAGCATTGCTACAGTGCTGAGCAGCCGGCAAGATGTTGGGGAACGTAGCAGAAATTCAAAATTTTCTACGCATTACCAAGATCAATCTATGGAGTAATCTAGCAACGAGGGGAAGGGGAGTGCATCTACATACCATTCTAGATTGCGATGCGGAAGCGTTGCAAGAACGCGGATGAAGGAGTCGTACTCGTAGAGATTCAGATCGCGGTTGATTCCGATCTAAGCGTCGAACCACGGCGCCTCCGCGTTCAACACACGTGCAGCCCGGTGACGTCTCCCACGCCTTGATCCAGCAAGGAGAGAGGGAGAGGTTGGGGAAGACTCCGTCCAGCAGCAGCACGACGGCGTGGTGGTGATGGAGGAGCGTGGCAATCCTGCAGGGCTTCGCCAAGCACCGCGGGAGAGGATGAGGACATGGAAGAGGGGGAGGGCTGCGCCAAGAGGGAGAGTAAATCATCTGTTGGGCAGCCCTCATACCTCAAGTATATATAGGGGAAGAGGAGGGGCTGCGCCCCCACCTAGGGTTCCCTCCCTGGGGGTGGCGACAGCCCCCAGATCCCATCTGGGTGGCGGCCAAGGGGGAGAGAGGGGGGGCGCACCTAGGGTGGGCCTTAGGGCCCATCTGCTCCTAGGGTTTGCCCCCTCTCCTCTTGAGGGCGCCTTGGGCCTTGGTGGGAGGCGCCCCAGCCCACCTAGGGGCTGGTCCCTTCCCACTATTGGCCCACGTAGGCCTCTGGGGCTGGTGGCCCCTCCCGGTGGACCCCAGGACCCTTCCGGTGGTCCCGGTACATTATCGGTGACGCCCGAAACTCTTCCGGTGGCCAAAACGGGACTTCCCATATATAAATCTTTACCTCCGAACCATTCGGGAACACCTCGTGACGTCCGGGATCTCATCCGGGACTCCGAACAACATTCGGTAACCACGTATATCTATTCCCTATAACCCTAGCGTCATCGAACCTTAAGTGTGTAGACCCTACGGGTTCGGGAACCATGCAGACATGACCGAGACGTTCTCCGGCCAATAACCAACAGCGGGATCTGGATACCCATGTTGGCTCCCACATGTTCCACGATGATCTCATCGGATGAACCACGATGTCGGGGATTCAATCAATCCCGTATACAATTCCCTTTGTCTACCGGTATATTACTTGCCCGAGATTCGATCGTCGGTATCCCCATACCTTGTTCAATCTGGTTACCGGCAAGTCTCTTTACTCGTTCCGTAACACATCATCCCGCGATCAACTCCTTGGTCACATTTTGCACATTATGATGATGTCCTACCGAGTGGGCCCAGAGATACCTCTCCGTTTACACGGAGTGACAAATCCCAGTCTTGATTCGTGCCAACCCAACAGACACTTTCGGAGATACTTGTAGTGCACCTTTATAGTCACCCAGTTACGTTGTGACGTTTGGTACACCCAAAGCATTCCTACGGTATCCGGGAGTTGCACAATCTCATGGTCTAAGGAAATGATACTTGACATTAGAAAAGCTCTAGCAAACGAACTACACGATCTTGTGCTATGCTTAGGATTGGGTCTTGTCCATCACATCATTCTCCTAATGATGTGATCCCGTTATCAATGACATCCAATGTCCATGGTCAGGAAACCATAACCATCTATTGATCAACGAGCTAGTCAACTAGAGGCTTACTAGGGACATGTTGTGGTCTATGTATTCACACATGCATTACGGTTTCCAGTTAATACAATTATAGCATGAACAATAGACAATTATCTTGAACAAGGAAATACAATAATAACCATTTGATTATTGCCTCTAGGGCATATTTCCAACAGTCTCCCACTTGCACTAGAGTCAACAATCTAGTTCACATCGCCATGTGATTAATACCCAAGAGTTTACTAGTGTCAATAATCTAGTTCACATCTCCATGTGATTGTAATGAATCCAACACCCATGGGGTTTGTTCATATCTCGCTTGTGAGAGAGGTTATTAGTCAACGGGTATGAACCTTTCAGATCCGTGTGTGCTTTACGAATATCTATGTCATCTTGTAGATGCAGCTACCACGCGCTACTTGGAGCTATTCCAAATAACTGCTCTACCATACGAATCCGTTTTACTACTTAGAGTCATCCGGATTAGTGTCAAAGTTTGCATCGACGTAACCCTTTACGACGAACTCCTTTTCCACCTCCATAATCGAGAAAATTCCTTAGTCCACTAGATACTAAGGATAAGTTCGACCGCTGTCATGTGATCCATTCCCGGATCACTATTGTATCCCTTGACCAACTCATGGCAAGGCACACTTCATGTGCGGTACACAGCATAGCATACTGTAGAGCCTATGTCCAAAGCATAGGGGACGACCTTCGTCCTTTCTCTCTCTTCTGCTGTGGTCAGGTCTTGAGTCTTACTCAATACTCACACCTTGTAACATAGCCAAGAACTCCTTCTTTGCTGGTCTATTTTGAACTCCTTCAAAATCCTGTCATGGTATACATTCATTTGAAAGTACTATTAAGCGTTTTCGATCTATCCTTATAGATCTTGATGCTCAATGTTCAAGTAGCTTAATTCAGGTTTTCCATTGAAAAACACTTCTCAAATAACCATGTATGCTTTCCAGAAATTCTACATCATTTCTGATCAACAATATGTCAACAACATATACTTATCAAAAATTCTATAGTGCTCCCACTCACTTCTTTGGAAATACAAGTTTCTCATAAACTTTGTATAAACCCAAAATCTTTGATCATCTCATCAAAGCGTACATTCCAACTCCGAGATGCTTACTCCAATCCTTAGAAGGATTACTGGAGCTTTGCATACTTGTTAGCATATTTCAGGATTGACAAAACCTTCTGGTTGTATCACATACAACCTTTCCTCAAGAAAATCGTCGAGGAAACAATGTTTTGACATCCTATCTACAAGATTTCATAAATAATGCAGTAACTGCTAATATAATTCCAACAGACTCTTAGCATCACTACGAGTGAGAAAATCTCATCGTAGTCAACTCCTTGAACTTGTCGGAAAACATCTTAACGACAAGTCGAGCTTTCTTAATGGTGACACTTACCATCATTGTCTGTCTTCCCTTTTAAAATCCATCTGTACCCAACAGCCTTACGACCATCAAGTAGTTCTTCCAAAGTCTATACTTTGTTTTCATACATGGATCCCCTCGGATTTTATGGCCTCAAGCCATTCGTCGGAATCCGGGCCCACCATCGCTTCTCCATAGCTCGTAGGTTCATTGTTGTCTAGCAACATGACTTCCAAGATAGGATTACGTACCACTCTGAAGTAGTACGCATCCTCGTCGTCCTACGAGGTTTGGTAGTGACTTGATCCGAAGTTTCATGATCACTATCATAAGCTTCCACTTCAATTGGTGTAGGTGCCACGGGAACAACTTCTTGTGCCCTGCTACACACTAGTTGAAGTTATGGTTCAATAACCTCACCAAGTCTCCACCATCCTCCCACTCAATTCTTTCGAGAGAAACTTTTCCTCGAGAAAGGACCCGTTTCTAGAAACAATCACTTTTGCTTCCAGATCTGAAATAGGAAGTATATCCAACTGTTTTGGGTATTCTATGAAGATGCATTTATCCGCTTTGGGTTCGAGGTTATCAGCTTGAAACTTTTTCACATAAGCGTCGCAGCCCCAAACTTTTAAGAAACGACAACTTAGGTTTCTCTAAACGATCTCGTCTCAACGGAATTGCGTGGTGCCCTATTTAAAGTGAATGCGGTTGTCTCTAATGCCTAACCCATAAACGATAGTGGTAATTCGATAAGAGACATCATGCTATGCACCATATCCAATAGGGTGAAGTTATGATGTTCGGACACACCATCACACTGTGGTGTTCCAGGCGGTATTAATTGTGAAACACTTTCCACAATGTCTTAATTGTGTGCCAAACTCGTAACTCAGATATCTCTATGATCATACCATAGACATTTTATCCTCTTGTCACGACGATCTTCAAATTCACTCTGAAATTACTTGAACCTTTCAATGATTCAGACTTGTGTTTCATCAAGTAAATACACTCAGCATCTACTCAAATCATCTGTGAAGTAAGAACATAACGATATCCACTGCGTGCCTCAGCACTCATTGGACTGCACACATCAAATGTATTACTTCCAAGAAGTTGCTCTCTTGTTCCATCTTACTGAAAATGAGGCCTTTCAGTCATCTTGCCCATGTGGTATGATTTGCATGTCTCAAGTGATTCAAAATCAAGTGAGTCCAAACGATCCATCTGCATGGAGTTTCTTCATGCATATATACCAATAGACATGGTTCGCATGTCTCAATCTTTTCAAAACGAGTGAGTCCAAAGATCCATCTACATGGAGCTTCTTCATGCGTTCTATACCAATATGACTCAAATGGCAGTGCCACAAGTATGTGGTACTATCATTACTATTTTATATCTTTTTGGCACGAACATGTGTATCACTACGATCGAGATTCATTTTAGGTGCAAGACCATTGAAGGTATTATTCAAATAAATAGAGTAACCATTATTCTCCTTAAATAAATAACCGTATTGCGATAAACATAATCCAATCATGTTTATGCTCAACGCAAACGCCAAATAACAATTATTTAGGTTTAACACCAATCTCGATGGTAGAGGGAGCATGCGATGCTTGATCACATCAGCCTTGGAAACACTTCCAACATATCGTCATCTCACCTTTACCTAGTCTCCGTTTATTCCGCAGCTTTTGTTTCGAGATACTAACACTTAGCAACCGAACCGGTATCTAATACCCTGGTGCTACTAGGAGTACTAGTAAAGTACACATTCATATAATGTATATCCAATATACTTCTGTTGACCCTGACTGCCTTCTCATCTACCAAGTATCTAGGGTAGTTCTGCTTCAGTGACCGTTCCCCTCATTACAGAAGCACTTAGTCTCGGGTTTGGGTTCAACCTTGAGATTCTCCACTAGAGCAGCAAATGATTTGCTGTTTCATGAAGTATCCCTTTTGCCCTTGCCCTTCTAGAAACTAGTGGTTTTACTAACCATCAACAATTGATGCTTTCTTGATTTCTACTTTCGCGGTATCAAACACCGCGAGTTGCTCAAGGATCATCATGTCTATCCCTGATATGTTATAGTTCATCACGAAGCTCTAATAGCTTGGTGGCAGTGACTATGGAGAACCATCACAATCTCATCTGGAAGATTAACTCCCACTCGATTCAAGCGATTGTGGTACTCAGACAATCTGAGCACATGCTCAACGATTGAGCTTTTCTCCCTTAGTCTGCAGGCTTAAGAAACTTGTCAGAGGTCTCATACCTCTTGACGTGGGCACTAGTCTGAAATCCCAATTTCAGTCTTCGGAACATCTCATATGTTCTGCGACGTTTCAAAAACGTCTTTGGTGCCACAATTCTAAACCGTTAGCATTACGCACTGAACTATCACGTAGTCATCAAAACGTGTATGTCAGATGTTTCGCAACATCTACAGACGACGCTGAGGTTCAGCACACCGAGCGGTGCATTAAGGACATAAGCCTTTTGTGCAGCAATGAGGACAATCCTCAGTTTACGGACCCAGTCGGCATAATTGCTACTATCAACTTTCAACTAAATTTTCTCTAGGAACATATCTTAAACAGTAGAACTAAAGCGTAAGCTATGACATAATTTGCAAAGACCTTTTGACTATGTTCATGATAATTAAGTTCATCTGATTATTTAATGAACTCCCACTCAGATAGACATCCCTCTAGTCATCTAAGTGATACATGATCCGAGTCAAATTAGGCCGTGTCCGATCATCACGTGAGACGGACTAGTCATCATCGGTGAACATCTCCATGTTGATCGCATCTACTATACGACTCATGTTCGACCTTTCGATCTCTTGTGTTCCGAGGCCATGTCTGTACATGCTAGGCTCGTCAAGTCAACCTAAGTGTTTCGCATGTGTTCCGAGGCCATGTCTGTACATGCTAGGCTCGTCAACACCCGTTGTATTCGAATGTTAGAATCTATCACACCCGATCATCACGTGGTGCTTCGAAACAACGAACCTTCGCAACGGTGCACAGTTAGGGGGAACGCGTCTCTTGAAATTTTAGTGAGGGATCATATTATTTATGCTACCGTCGTTCTAAGCAAATAAGATGTAAACATGACAAACATCACATGCAAATCATAAAGTGACATGATATGGCCAATATCATCTTGCGCCTTTTGATCTCCATCTTCGAGGCGCGGCATGATCACCTTCGTCACCGGCATGACACCATGATCTCCATCATCATGATCTCCATCATTGTGTCTTCATGAAGTTGTCTCGCCAACTATTACTTCTACTACTATGGCTAACAGTTAGCAATAAAGTAAAGTAATTACATGGCGTTTTTCATTGACACGCAGGTCATACAATAAATTAAGACAACTCCTATGGCTCCTGCCGGTTGTCATACTCATCGACATGCAAGTCGTGATTCCTATTACAAGAACATGATCAATCTCATACATCACATATATAAGTCATCACATCCTTTTGGCCATATCACATCACATAGCATACCCTGCAAAAACAAGTTAGACGTCCTCTAATTGTTGTTGCATGTTTTACGTGGCTGCTATGGGTTTCTAGCAAGAACGTTTCTTACCTACGCAAAAACCACAACGTGATATGCCAATTTCTATTTACCCTTCATAAGGACCCTTTTCATCGAATCCGATCCGACTAAAGTGGGAGAGACAGACACCCGCTAGCCACCTTATGCAACTAGTGCATGTCAGTCGGTGGAACCTGTCTCACGTAAGTGTACGTGTAAGGTCGGTCCGGGCCGGTTCATCCCACGATGCCGCCGAATCAAGATAAGACTAGTAACGGCAAGTAAATTGACAAAATCGACGCCCACAACTACTTTGTGTTCTACTCGTGCATAGAAACTACGCATAGACCTAGCTCATGATGCCACTGTTGGGGAACGTAGCAGAAATTCAAAATTTTCTATGCATCACCAAGATCAATCTATGGATTAATCTAGCAACGAGGGGAAGGGGAGTGCATCTACGTACCATTGTAGATCGCGATGCGGAAGCGTTGCAAGAACGCGGATGAAGGAGTCGTACTCGTAGCGATTCAGATCGCGGTTGATTCCGATCTAAGCGCCGAACCACGGCGCCTCCGCGTTCAACACACGTGCAGCCCGGTGACGTCTCCCACGCCTTGATCCAGCAAGGAGAGAGGGAGAGGTTGGGGAAGACTCCGTCCAGCAGCAGCACGACGGCGTGGTGGTGATGGAGGAGCATGGCAATCCCGCAGGGCTTCGCCAAGCACCGCGGGAGAGGATGAGGACATGGAAGACGGGGAGGGCTGCGCCAAGAGGGAGAGTATAATCTTCTGTTGGGCAGCCCTCATACCTCAAGTATATATAGGGGAAGAGGAGGGGCTGCGCCCCCACCTAGGGTTCCCTCCCTGGGGGTGGCGGCAGCCCCCAAATCCCATCTGGGTGGCGGCCAAGGGGGAGAGAGGGGGGCGCACCTAGGGTGGGCCTTAGGGCCCATCTGCTCCTAGGGTTTGCCCCCTCTCCTCTTGAGGGTGCCTTGGGCCTTGGTGGGAGGCGCCCCAACCCACCTAGGGGCTGGTCCCTTCCCACTATTGGCCCACATAGGCCTCTGGGGCTGGTGGCCCCTCCCGGTGGACCCCCGGACCCTTCCGGTGGTCCCGGTACATTACCGGTGACGCCCGAAACTCTTCCGGTGGCCAAAACGGGACTTCCCACATATAAATCTTTACCTCCGGACCATTCCGGAACTCCTCGTGACGTCCGGGATCTCATCCAGGACTCCGAACAGCATTCGGTAACCACGTATATCTATTCCCTATAACCCTAGCGTCATCGAACCTTAAGTGTGTAGACCCTACGGGTTCGGGAACCATGCAGACATGACCGAGACGTTCTCCGGCCAATAACCAACAGCGGGATCTGGATACCCATGTTGGCTCCCACATGTTCCACGATGATCTCATCGGATGAACCACGATGTCGGGGATTCAATCAATCCCGTATACAATTCCCTTTGTCTATCGGTATGTTACTTGCCCGAGATTCGATCGTCGGTATCCCATACCTTGTTCAATCTCGTTACCGGCAAGTCTCTTTAATCGTTCCGTAACACATCATCCCGTGATCAACTCCTTGGTCACATTGTGCACATTATGATGATGTCCTACCGAGTGGGCCCAGAGATATCTCTCCGTTTACACGGAGTGACAAATCCCAGTCTTGATTCGTGCCAACCCAACAGACACTTTCGGAGATACCTGTTGTGCACCTTTATAGTCACCCAGTTACGTTGTGACGTTTGGTACACCCAAAGCATTCCTACGGTATCCGGGAGTTGCACAATCTCATGGTCTAAGGAAATGATACTTGACATTAGAAAAGCTCTAGCAAACGAACTACACGATCTTGTGCTATGCTTAGGATTGGGTCTTGTCCATCACATCATTCTCCTAATGATGTGATCCCGTTATCAATGACATCCAATGTCCATGGTCAGGAAACCATAACCATCTATTGATCAACGAGCTAGTCAACTAGAGGCTTACTAGGGACATGTTGTGGTCTATGTATTCACACATGCATTACGGTTTCCTGTTAATACAATTATAGCATGAACAATAGACACTTATCTTGAACAAGGAAATACAATAATAACCATTTGATTATTGCCTCTAGGGCATATTTCCAACACAAGACCCGCGAGCGGCGGGCACGGCCTATCGGCCAAGCATGAGATAGCCAGCATGGCCCACCAGGCGGCGGGCCCCAACGGCCGGCGGAGAAGCCGGCGACCATAGACACTGACAGTCGGGGCCACCACCCGACCAGATTACCTGTGTACCCCTGGGGGTAGGCCTATATAAACCTCCTAGGGCACCCATGCAGAGGGATCAGACTCTAGTTCACCCACACACCCATATAGAGAGATTAAGCTAGGGCTAGACTTGTTCTTCCCCCTCTAGAGAAATAGCTCAAGGAGGAAGCTTGTAGCCACCATTGTTGCTTGAGTGATGATGCGGAGACCCCGCAGAGCAGGAGTAGGGGTGTTATCTCCTAGGAGAGCCCCGAACCTGGGTAAGATTCGCCGGCGTGCATGTCTACGCCTCATCCCGTTTCCTGGCACCGGCGACGTATTATTATCCCCCTCCATGATAAGCCATCCTTTGGCATATGTCGCACGGCACCCCCGACATTTTGGACTGTGGTAGAGCTCCAGATGCAAGCATCAATTTCTGTCAGTAAATTGAGGGGATTATCACAATTTGGACTATGGTACTTGCGACCTCTTGAGCATGCGTTGGTTTTCCCTTGAAGAGGAAAGGGTGATGCAGCAAAGTAGCGTAAGTATTTCCCTCAGTTTTGAGAACCAAGGTATCAATCCAGTAGGAGGCGACACGCAAGTCCCTCGTACCTACACAAACAAATAAGAACCTTGCAACCATCGCAATAAAGGGGGTGTCAATCCCTTCACGGCCACTTGCAAAAGTGAGATCTGATAGAGATGATAAGATAATATTTTTGGTATTTTTATGATAAAGATTGAAAGTAAAGATTGCAAAGTAAAAATAGATTGGAAACTTATATGATGGAAAATAGACCCAGGGGCCATAGGTTTCACTAGTGGCTTCTCTCAAGATAGCATAAGTATTACAGTGGGTGAACAAATTACTATCGAGCAATTGATAGAAAAGTGCATAATTATGAGAATATCTAGGCATGATCATGTATATAGGCATCACGTCCGAGACAAGTAGACCGACTCCTGCCTGCATCTACTACTATTACTCCACACATCGACCACTATCCAGCATGCATCTAGAGTATTAAGTTCATAAGAACATAGTAACGCATTAGGTAAGATGACATGATGTTGAGGGATAAACTCAAGCAATATGATATAAACCCCATCTTGTTATCCTCGATGGCAACAATACAATACGTGTCGTTTCCCCTACTGTCACTGGGATCGAGCACCGCATGATTGAACCCAAAGCTAAGCACTTCTCCCATTGCAAGAAAGATCAATCTAGTAGGCCAAACCAAACTGATAATTCGGGGAGACTTGCAAAGATAACCAATCATACATAAAAGAATTCAGAGAAGATTCAAATATTGTTCATAGATAATCTTGATCATAAACCCACAATTCATCGGATCTCGACAAACACACCGCAAAAAGAGTTACATCGAATATATCTCCAAGAAGATCGAGGAGCACTTTGTATTGAGATCCAAAGAGAGAGAAGAATCCATCTAGCTAATAACTATGGACCCGAAGGTCTGAGGTAAACTACTCACACATCATCGGAGAGGCTATGGTGTTGATGTAGAAGCCCTCCGTGATCGATGCCCCCTCCGGCGGAGCGCCGGAAAAGGCCCCAAGATGGGATCTCACGGGTACAGAAGGTTGCGGCGGTGGAATTAGGTTTTCATGGTGCTCCTCGATGGTTTCGGGGCACGTAGGTATATATAGGAGGAAGAAGTAAGTCGGTGGAGCCACGAGGGTGGAGGGCGCGCCCAGAGGGTACGCGCGCGCCCTGCCTCGTGGCCTCCTCGTTCGTTTCTTGACGTCCACTCCTAGTCCTCTGGATCACGTTTGTTCCAAAAATCACGCTCCCGAAGGTTTCATTCCATTTGGACTCTGTTTGATATTCTTTTTCTGCGAAACACTGAAATAGGCAAAAAACAACAATTTGCACTGGGCCTTTAGGTTAGTCCCAAAATAATATAAAAGTGTATAATAAAGCCCATTAAACATCCAAAACAGAATATATAATAGCATGGAGAAATCAAAAATTATAGATACGTTGGAGACGTATCAAGCATCCCCAAGCTTAATTCCTGCTCGTCCTCGAGTAGGTAAATGATAAAAACAGAATTTTTGATGTGGAATGCTACTTAGCATATTTCTCAATGTAATTTTCTTTATTGTGGCATGAATGTTCAGATCCTAAAGATTCAAGATAAAAGTTTAGTATTCACATAAAAATAATAATACTTCAAGCATACTAATCAAGCAATTATGTCTTCTCAAAATAACATAGCCAAAGAAAGCTCATCCCTACAAAATTATATAGTTTGGCCACGCTTCATTTTCGTCACACAAGAATGCTCTCATCTTGCACAACCCTGATGACAAGCCAAGCAATTGTTTCATACTTTAGTATTCTCCAAAAATTTCAACTTTCACGCAATACATGAGCGTGAGCCATGGATATAGCACTATGGGTGGAATAGAATATAATGATGGGGGTTGTGTGGAGAAGACAAAAAAGGAGAAAGTATCACATTGACGCGGCTAATCAACGGGCTAGGGAGATGCCCATCAATTGATGTCAATGCAAGGAGTAGGGATTGTCATGCAACGAATGCACTAGAGCTATAAATGTATTAAAGCTCAACAAAAGAAACTAAGTGGGTGTGCATCCAACTTGCTTGCTCACGAAGACCTAGGGCATTTGAGGAAGCCCATTGTTGGAATATACAAGCCAAGTTCTATAATGAAAAATTCCCACTAGTATATGAAAGTGACAAAACAAAAGACTCTCTATCATAAAGATCATGGTGCTACTTTGAAGCACAAGTATGGAAAAAAGGATAGTAGCATTGCCCCTTTTTATTTCTCTTTTCTTTTTTTTTGGGCCTTCTTTTTTTTTGTTTGGCCTTTCTCTCTTTTTTTGGGACAATGCTCTATTAATAATGATCATCACACTTCTATTCATTTACAACTCAATGATTACAACTCGATACTAGAACAAAATATGACTCTATATGAATGCCTCCGGCGGTGTACCGGGATGGGCAATGACACATGAGTGAAATGTATGAAAGAATTATGAACGGTGGCTTTGCCACAAATACGATGTCAACTACATGATCATGCAAGGCAATATGACAATGATGATGCGTGTGATAATAAACGGAACGGTGGAAAGTTGCATGGAAATATATCTCGGAATGGCTATGGAAATGCCATAGTAGGTAGGTATGGTGGCTGTTTTGAGGAAGATATAAGGAGGTTTATGTGTGATAGAGCGTATCGTATCACGGGGTTTGGATGCACCTGTGAAGTTTGCACCAACTCTCAAGGTGAGAAAGGGCAATGCATGGTACCGAAGAGGCTAGCAATAATGGAAGGTTGAGAGTGCGTATAATCCATGGACTCAACATTAGTCATAAAGAACTCACATACTTATTGCAAAAATCTACAAGTAATCAAAAACCAAGCACTACGCGCATGCTACTAGGAGGATAGATTGGTAGGAAAAGACCATCGCTCGTCCCCGACCGCCACTCATAAGGATGACAATCAAAGAACACCTCATGTTTCAAATTTGTTACACAACGTTTACCATACGTGCATGCTACGGGACTTGCAAACTTCAACACAAGTATTTCTCAAATTCACAACTACTCAACTAGCACAACTTTAATATCACTACCTCCATATCTCAAAACAATCATCAAGTATCAAACTTCTCTTAGTATTCAATGCACTTATATGAAAGTTTTTTACTAATCTTGGATGCCTATCATATTAGGACTAATTTTATAACCAAAGCAAATTACCATGCTGTTCTAAAGGACTCTCAAAATAATATAACTGAAGCATGAGAGATCAATAATTTCTATAAAATAAAACCACCGCCGTGCTCTAAAAGATATAAGTGAAGCACTAGAGCAAAACTATATAGCTCAAAAGATATAAGTGCAGCACAAAGAGTATTCTAATAAATTCCGAATAATTTGTGTCTCTCCCAAAAGGTGTGTACAGCAAGGATGATTGTGGTAAACTAAAAAGAAAAGACTCAAATCATACAAGACGCTCCAAGCAAAACACATATCATGTGGTGAATAAAAATATAGCTCCAAGTAAAGTTACGGTTGGACGAAGACAAAAGAGGGGATGCCTTCCGGGGCATCCCCAAGCTTAGGCTTTTTGGTGTCCTTGGATTTTACCTTGGAGTGCCTTGGGCATCCCCAAGCTTAGGCTCTTGCCACTCCTTGTTCCATAATCCATCAAATCTTTACCCAAAACTTGAAAACTTCACAACGCAAAACTCCACAGAAAATCTCATGAGCTCCGTTAGCGAAAGAAAACAAAACACTACTTCAAGGTACTGTAATGAACTCATTCTTTATTTGTATTGGTGTTAAACCTACTGTATTCCAACTTCTATATGGTTCATAAACTCCATTACTAGCCATGGATTCATTGAAATAAGCAAACAATACACGAAAAACAGAATTTGTCAAAAATAGAACAGTCTGTAGTAATCTGTATCCAACGCAAACTTCTGAAACTCTGAAAAATCTACCAAAATAGGATGACCTAGATATTTTTTTTATTGATCTACTGCAATTGGAATCAGTATTTTATCACGTTATGGTGATTTTTAACAATTGTTTTCGTGAGCAGAAAGTTTCTGACTTTTTTCAGCAAGATGAAATAACTATCATCCAAGAAGATCCTATAGGTTTTACTTGGCATAAACACTAATTAAAACATAAAACCACATCTAACCAGAGGCTAGATCAAATATTTATTCCTAAACAGAACCAAAAAGCAAGAAATTAAAATAAAATTGGGTTGCCTCCCAACAAGCGCTATCGTTTAACGCCCCTAGCTAGGCATCAAGGCAAAGATAGATCTAGGTATTGCCATCTTTGGTGTTGGGAAAGAAAAGAGAAAATGTATTATCTATAGCATTTATCTTTCTATTTTGAGAAAGCACGTGGCCATTAATTGTGGAAGAAAGATAAAGCACGCTACGGAAATTTGCATCTAAGCTAGCTTTCATCTCTTTGATAATTTCATTTTGGTAAAAGCACAAAACAGAGGTGGATTAAACTTTCTCACTCATGGGGTGCCCCAATATAGTTTTCATCTTTTCGTAGGTATCTATGGGATCCCCTTCAAGAAAACCCTCTTCAAAAATAGAATCTAAAACTTGCTTGAACGAAGCGGGCAACCCAACATAAAAGCTTTTTAGGTATATCTCAATTTGATATTGGGGCACATAGCTGGCTCGAATCCTTAAAAGCCTATCCCAAGCATCTTTCACAGACTCATCAAGTAAATAACGAAAAATTCCGAGATAATCTTCATCAAAATTATTCAAACCCTCATTGATAACCCCGTTAGGTCTTTCCGTAGCATCATTATTTATGAGCTTAGAGAGGACAGAGGGACTATCCAAAGTATTAAAACCATGGAGAGAGCCCTTAGCCCTTTCTGATTTGGCCATGGCACAAGAAAAACAACGGGAAAGAGGCGAACGGAAAGAGAGGGTGAATAAAACGGCAAGGGTGAAGTGGGGGAGAGGAAAACGAGAGGCAAATGGCAAATAATGTAATGCGAGGGATAAGAGTTTGTGATGGGTACTTGGTATGTCTTGACTTGTGTGTAGACTCCCCGGCAATGGCGCCAGAAATCCTTCTTGCTACCTCTTGAGCATGCGTTGGTTTTCCTTTGAAGAGGAAAGGGTGATGTAGCAAAGTAGCATAAGTATTTCCCTCAGTTTTGAGAACCAAGGTATCAATCCAGTAGGAGGCCACACGCAAGTCCCTCGTACCTACAAAAAAAATAAGAACCTTGCAACCATCGCGATAAAGGGGTTGTCAATCCCTTCACGGCCACTTGCAAAAGTGAGATCTGATAGAGATGATAAGATAATATTTTTGGTATTTTTATGATAAAGATTGAAAGTAAAGATTGCAAAGTAAAAATAGATCGGAAACTTATATGATGGAAAATAGACCCGGGGGCCATAGGTTTCACTAGTGGCTTCTCTCAAGATAGCATAAGTATTACGGTGGGTGAACAAATTACTGTCGAGCAATTGGTAGAAAAGTGCATAATTATGAGAATATCTAGGCATGATCATGTATATAGGCATCACGTCTGAGACAAGTAGACCGACTCCTGCCTGCATCTACTACTATTACTCCACACATCGACCGCTATCCAGCATGCATCTAGAGTATTAAGTTCATAAGAACAGAGTAACGCATTAGGTAAGATGACATGATGTAGAGGGATAAACTCAAGCAATATGATATAAACCCCATCTTTTTATCCTTGATGGCAACAATACAATACGTGTCGTTTCCCCTACTGTCACTGGGATCGAGCACCGCATGATTGAACCCAAAGCTAAGCACTTCTCCCATTGCAAGAAAGATCAATCTTGTAGGCCAAACCAAACTGATAATTCGAAGAGACTTGCAAAGACAACCAATCATACATAAAAGAATTCAGAGAAGATTCAAATATTGTTCATAGATAATCTTGATCATAAACCCACAATTCATCGGATCTCGACAAACACACCGCAAAAAGAGTTACATAGAATAGATCTCCAAGAAGATCGAGGAGAACTTTGTATTGAGATCCAAAGAGAGAGAAGAAGCCATCTAGCTAATAACTATGGACCTGAAGGTCTGAGGTAAACTACTCACACATCATCGGAGAGGCTATGGTGTTGATGTAGAAGCCCTCCGTGATCGATGCCCTCTCCGGCGGAGCGCCGGAAAAGGCCCCGAAATGAGATCTCACAGGTACAGAAGGTTACGGCGGTGGAATTAGGTTTTCATGGTGCTCCTCGATGGTTTCGGGGTACGTAGGTATATATAGGAGGAAGAAGTAGGTTGGTGGAGCCATGAGGGGCCCACGAGGGTGGAGGGCGCGCCCAGGGGGGTAGGCGCGCCCCCTGCCTCGTGGCCTCCTCATTCGTTTATTGACGTCCACTGTCCTCTGGATCACGTTTGTTCCAAAAATCACGCTCCCGAAGGTTTCATTCCGTTTGGATTCCGTTTGATATTCTTTTTCTGCGAAACACTGAAATAGACTAAAAACAGCAATTTGCACTCGGCCTTGGGTTAATAGGTTAGTCCCAAAAATAATATAAAAGTGTATAATAAAGCCCATTAAACATCCAAAACAGAATATATATAATAGCATGGAGCAATCAAAAATTATAGATACGTTGGAGACGTATCAGTACTGAATGAACTAATGTAGTTTGTTGCAGTGACCAAACTTGTTTATAACATGTTTTTAACAGTGATTTTGCAATTCAGTTAATGGTAGTATTGCTCTTGTCATATAAGCTTAGCTTGAACTTCAAGTTTCCTGAATGTCTGATGTATCTGGAAGTCTTACTGAATCACTGAATATCTCATCTATTTTCTTCTTGAACTTAGCATATTTATTTTCTAATACTTGATGCTGGATGGTATTGACTATGGAGTTGCTCAGTGGGTTGATGCCCCATGGCCTTCTATTCTGCAAAGATGTTTGGAGAAGATATGGGAGATGTTTAATGAGGAGAACCATGGCAGAATGATTGACCATGATTAATATAAGAAAGAGTTGGAGAAGGTGAACAAGCAGTTGGATACACTTGGGGATCAGTACAGTCAGCTGGTTGAGGATGTCACCAAGATGTTTGATTGGGAAGATCAGAACAACAGGGTCATGAGTGATGAAGAGTTCAAGCAGAAGCAGATGGATGTGGACAAGGACATGGAGAAGCTAGCTATCAGCAAGGAGAAGGAGAGTGATGCCATTGGCAAGATGAAGGAGATGGAGAAGCTGGATCAGGAGCACAAGGAGATGAAGTGCATTCTTAGATCTTAGGGAGAGATCATTAGGAACACCAGGAAGGAGAGGGATGACTTCAAGGAAGAGAGGGATTGGCTAATAGAGGAGAAGAAGAAGCTGGAGTTTCTGGTGGGTGATCTTATGAAAGCTGGTCATGGCAACAAGGACAAGCTTGCCAAGATCAAGTCAATCCTTGATGAGTGAACAATGATGTTCATCACCTCAGTTATGTTAAGCTAATATGTGGCCTTGGAACAATATAGCTGGCCTTGGGGTTTTATATTTTGGGAATCCCCTAGTTATGTAATGACTGTAATGATTATCTGCAAAACTACCTCCAGTTAAGTTATGTAATGTATGTAATGGCTAGCTGCAAAACTACCCCAGTTATGTAATGTTGTTAGCTTTCTATAGTAAGAGCTATGCTATTATGAATCTGCAATTATTAATCTGCTTGTTTGGACTAAATGGTCAGAGGTCAACACCAACTGGGCATGGCCAAATTGGGCAAATGCTTACAGAAGGTAAATTGTTGATCACATAAACCACAAAGAAAAAATATGCATAGTGCACTCACCACCTAAACCTACAATTTAGGGTGGATCGGGCTCGACAAAGTGAACTAAACTACTCATTTAGTCTTTAGGGTGGATCGTGCTCGACGAAGCCAAGTAAACCACTCAATTAGTCTTTAGGGTGGATCGGGCTCGACAAAGCCAACTAAACTACTCATTTAGTCTTTAGGGTGGCTTGGGCTCGACAAAGCCAACTAAAGCACTCTTTAGTCTTTAGGGTGGCTTGGGCTCGACAAAGCCAACTAAAGCACTCATTTATTCTTTAGGGTGGCTGGGCTTGACAAAGCCAACTAAACCACTCAATTAGTCTTTAGGGTGGATCAGGCTCGACAAAGCCAACTAAACCACCCAAACCGTCGTTTAGTCTTCAAGGTGGTTTGGGCTCGACAAAGCCACTAAACCTATCATTTAGGCTTTAGGGTGGCTTGGGCTCAACCAAACCACCCAAACCACCATTTAGTCTTGAAGATGGCTTGGGCTCGACAAAGCCACCTAAAACTATCATTTAGGCTTTAGGGCGGCTCGGACTCGACAAAACCACTAAACTACTCATTTAGTATTCAAGGTGGCTCGGGCTCGACAAAGCCACCCAAACTACTCATTTAGTATTCAAGGTGGCTCGGGCTCGACAAAGCCACTAAACCTATCATTTAGGCTTTAGGGTGGCTTGGGCTCGACAAAGCCATTAAACCTATCATTTAGGCTTTAGGGTGGCTTGGGCTCGACAAAGCCACTAAACCTATCATTTAGGCTTTAGGGTGTCTTGGGCTCGACAAAACCACCAGTTCTTGTAGAACAAAAAAAGCATCAAATCAAACAAGTAAATTGTTGATCACACAAACATGTTCTGAACCATAATAGTTCTCAGCCATAATAGTTGCCACTTGCTAAATACTGATTACTGACACATAGCAGTTCTCAAGCTAAAACAAACAAGTTCTCAAGCTAAATACTGATTACACATAGCAGTTCTCAGGCATAGTTTCTGAAATTTAGAAATACTTAAGGCAGGTAGTTCAAAAGACAACAGCCAAATTGTGCACTGACTAGTTGCCACTGGCATAAAAGGAACCCCTCATCCTGGTGCTCTGGAACCTCTTCCTTTTGGACCCTACTGTTGCTCCCTCTGTTGTAGTTGCAGCCCTTGGTGCCATGTAGGGCCTTCCACCTCTCCGGCTGGGTGCATTGCTTGAACCTGAAGCTCTTGTGGCAGCCTGGGAAGGAGTAGTAGAAGCATCACTTGTGATGCTTGCCCTTCTAGAAGCAGCAATTGTTCTTCTTGGCCTTGTAGAAGCAGCAGGCTGGGCAAGACGAGTAGAAGCAGCAGCTTTTTTTCTTCCCCTGGTAGATGTAGCAGGCTGGGCAGGACCAGAACAAGTTGTTCTTCTTCCCCTAGTAGTTGCAGCTGGTGGTGCACTAGTTGCAGGCTGGGCAGTAGCAGTAGAACTTCCCCCAGCTTCATGGTAGTGAGTTCTGGTTGTCTAAGAGAGCACACATCATAGCCCAACAATTAGGATGAAGCCATCAAATGATTAAAACAATGAAAACTGGTGAGGCAACAATGTAAGTTGAAAACAATGACAACAATGTGCATATTCCATACCTTGTGCTTGTCCTTTCTTGCCTGAAGATGAGGCTTCAGGGGCAGAGGGCAGTAGGTGTACCTATGTTTCTGCATCTTGCAGTTGCTGCAGGTGATAGTTGCCATCCTTGATGTATCCTTCTTTGTTGGGACCTCAAATTGCCCCTTCCTCCTAGTTGTTTGCTTCCTGCCCTTCTTCTCTTTGAACACTGGTGGATCTATGTCAGCAGTTGGTGTCCTAGGCCAACAGTCAGGCCCTGGTACAGGGTAGATGATGTGCTTGTATGTTTCCTTATACAATGGTTTTTTGAAGAACTCATGCACATAGTCTTCTGGCTGTCCCTTCACTCTTGTAATGGCAGAAACTGCATGGTTACATGGCCAACCACATAGGTCCCATTTCTTGCAGTCACAGGTCCACTTATCAAGGTTCACACAGTATGTAGACTCCCCACTAGTGACTTGCCAAATACCAGGACCTGCCATGTATGCAGTGCAATGCCTAGAGTATTTCTCTGACTCCTCCAACTTCTCCATATAAGTGGGTGTTATCTCCCACTTACTCTTCTCTGTCTTCTCTCTAACTGCTTGGTACTTAACCATCAACTTAGTTCTGAATCCATCAACACAGCTCCTTATTGGCTTGTTCCTCACATCTAGTATCATCTTGTTAAATACTTCACTAAGATTGTTGACTACTAGGTCTGTCTTGCATGTGTGATCCATAGCATGCCTTGCCCAAGTCTCTTTAGGGATATTACAAAGCCACTTCCAAGCATCTTCATCCTCCTTTTTCAGTTCATTCATTGCAGCCTCAAAACCATTCTTGGTGTATGAATATGCAGCATTGTCCATATGCTTCTTCAACTCCTCACTCCGGAAGCCTGCTGACTGGAAATTTGCATAGATATGTCTAAGACAATATCTTTGAGGTGAGTGTGGGAACACAGCTTGAATTGCATTCAACAGCCAATGGGCACAACACTCCACAAGAGCGGCTGAGAAAGCAAAAGAGAAGAGGAATAATGCAGCTTCGTCGATTCCTTATCGACGACAAAGAAATCCCACAACCGGTCATGAAGGGCCACCAGTACAATGACATAAACCATGAAAATTATTGGCCGCATACAACATTGGTTGGCCAAACTTCCACGAATCACGATGCACTTTTGAGATTGCCCACTAGGCGAGTCTCCAAGAAAGGAAATCCCAAAATAGAAAAAAAGGAAAAACCTTAGGAAAATGCCACTTACCCCGTGACTATGCGACTATAGTAGCGCGTGGGGTATGTGTTGGTGCAATTTTATTTGCACAGTTCAAAAAAGCGAACAACCTATAAAAAGAAAAAAAATGTGATTTAGAAACTCGGACGCTGCGCTGGGAAGACCAAGAAAGGTGAAAAACAATCCATGGGACATAAAAAGTAAATAGCTGGTAAAAAAAGAAAATATATATACGATTTTATAACCTGAACGGTGCATTGGGAAAGACAAAAAAAGAGAAACTACCCACGGGCCGAAGCAGCCAACAACGAACCCACAGCCAACCCAAATAACTCGAGGCCAGAAAAAAAACCCGAGGGCCATCCCCTGTCATCCCACTCGATGAAGGAAAAAAACACAACAATCACATACCGAGCACTCAAATCTTGAAGCATTTGATCAATGTCTGACATATGACTGAAACACAACTACTTCTCAGCTAGGTGCAAAAATAGCAAACCTGTTTGTGTATATATTTTTGACACCCTAAAAGTTTTAAACAAATAATAATAGATAAATAAGTAAATAAAAAGGAAACAAAAAGAAACTCCCCAGTACAAAAACCAGAAAAAAAATCCGCATCTATCTCCGAATCTCCTACTCTTAAGAACAAATGTCACCACTGATTTAAGTATTCTTATGAGAAAAGATCCCAGGCCGCTCAACCCCAAAAAAAGATCGGCATACATATCCATCTGCTCTGTCCCAAATTCCCCCAAAACAACAAAAAATAACAAACAAAAAAAAGCGTACGGTGTTCTTATGAGAAAGAGGAATTTTTTTTTCAACCGCAAAAGAAAGAAGAGAAAGAGGATTCTCGAGGGGCGACGACTAGTGCGTGAGATCACCTGCAGTGCGTTTCTACTCTTAAGTTGAACTGGGTAACAAAAATCTCACCCTGTGTCTTTCTCTTCTCAGACTCAGCCACTTCCCTAGTAGTGTTTACTTTAAGTTTTCTCACGTTTTCTTCTTTATCATTTTTTTCCTTTTTCTGTCCATTTTTCTTTCTTTTTTCTAATCCGAGAAACTTTCTGTCTTCATAATTTTTTCTGCAAAATCGATTAACTTTTTCAAATATTGATGAAACTTTTCTTCAAATTTTGATGAACTTTTCTTCAAATTTTGATGAACTTTTTTCAAATTCGGTGAACAATTTTCATATTTGATGATTTGTTTTTCAAAATTTTGATGAACTATTTCTCGAATTCAGTGCACTATTTTCATATTCGATGAACTTTTTGAAATTTTTTGTGAATTGTTTTTTCAAATTCGATGAACTATTTTCCAAATTTGATGATTTTTTTCAAATTTGACGAACTTTTTTTGAAAATTGATGAAGTTATTTCAAACTTGCGAACTTTCATTAGAATTGATGAACTTTTTGACAATCAATGGAATTCTTGCATGTTTTTTAATACATGAACTTTTTTCCTAATTATCGATGTTTTTAAAAATCTGGGGCCATTCAATTTTTGTTCACATTACTTGTCAAAAGAAACCCTGTTTTTCTTAATAGCGCGACCAGAGTTTAGTTCTTAAAACTTTCGCATTGCAATACTTCACAAGTGGTTAACAGGCCAAGTGGTTACCCAACCATTCATTGGAGCTACTGGTGTGAGTTTGAATCCTCAAGAGAGCGACGTTTGTGTGGTTGTTTTTTCATGCCATAAATACATTTTTGCACTGCCAAGCGTGCTCATGGGCCGGCCCACTAGCGTGCCACAGCGGGCGCCTGTACTGAACGGGTGCATAAGGCACCCAATAGGAGCTCTCAAATGCCTATCGCTGTTGCTCCCTTAAGCAACAACGGCCCCAGCGAACAACAACCGGCCCACTGCGGAAAGATAAAACAACGCACAACGTCCCCAGCCCAACATGAGTCGCAAAAAAGGAACGAAACTGGGCCGCAACAGGGCGCGTACAAACCTCCCTGAGCCAGCAATATGCATCGTGTCCCCTAAAAAAAAAAGCAATACGCATCGTGACGCGAGATGATCCAACGGCTGTGAAAGTGAATGAGACCAAATTAAAACTCAGCTAGCTGAGTTTTAGCAAAACCGATAAAGGTATCATGCAAAAGCATCTTAATTAGTACTTGAAACTTAGGGGTAAAAGATTTAGTTCTTCAAACCACTTCTCCCTGGAATGTTTTAAATGTGTATTAATTAATGACAAATTCGAGCCTCCCACGCACCATTCTGGACCATTAGTGGTTGGGGCGCCACCCTGTGGCACCGCTTGAGAGGAAGCTATGCGCACGTTTCCATTCAGAAAACATAGATTCCTCGTCTCCATCTAAAAAAATCTCAGAAAAAAAATCCTCACCTTCATCTAAAAAGGAAAAAAAAATAACGCCCACACGTGTGGCATCTTGTACATCGCCCACACGCTTTCTTTATCACTCATTTTGCCACATGTGAACATATGACTTCAGCAGGAATCTTTTGGGTTTTTGGCTTAAAAATGGTTTATCTCCTAATTAAAAAATCGAATTAATAATCCGTTTTCACCATTAAATCCGTCTCGACGAGATCTTCAAAACTAGACCCCATGTTGATATGTTTCGACGAAATTTTTTTGCCCAAAAGTTGCCATGATGTTTACACTGTAATTGCCATAGTGCTTAAACTAAAGTTGCTATGTGGCAATTTCAATTTGTAGAGCATGGCGATTTTAGTATTTCGATGATGGCAACTCCAATACTTTGACCATAAAAATTATTTTTTGTATGAACCATGGCAATTTTAAGTGCATGTATCATGGCAATTTTAGTTTATGATTCATGGAAAGTCTAGTTTCTTAATTCCCTGTTTTATAAATGTCAAAATTTATTTTTAAATGTAGAAGAAAATAGCTGAAACATATCGTGGCAACTTCAGTGTAAATATCATGGCAATTCATGTGCAATAGACATGGCAACTTTTAACCCTAAAAAAATTTCGTCGAAATATATTGATATGGGATCTAGTTTCGAAGATCTCGTCGCGAGGGATTTAATGGTGAAAACGGATCTTCAATCGGATTTTTTATTTAAGAGATAAAACATTTTAAAAACTGAAAATTCAAAAAGATTCTCACATGCATGCATGTGGTGACATGGCGCAGTTTGTGTGTTATAGAGTGTGTGGGCGGGTTTGACTCACACCACACGTGTGGGCGTTAGCGTTGTCCTCTAAAAAAGAAGTAAAAAAAATTACCACCACAGCCTACCATGCATCGAGTGCCACTTTGCATAACTATCCATTTAAAATATACCAGAGGTCTTCACCTCCATCTAAAAAAATACATTTAAAAATAATCCATGCATTCATCTAAAAAAAATTCTAAAAGATTTCTTACCGCAGCCAACCAGCTTGCGCCATGTGGCATACCTGGTTGGCCGCCCTTCACGCGTAGCTTAATGGTTTTAATGTTGGATCCTCGAATGAGGCACTGGAAAGTCTTACGACTTGCGAATCAAGCTCGAAAACTCGGCTGGCTGGTCCATTGGATCTTCGTTGGGTGCTTTCACCCCACGGTAAGTTTTGGGCTTGAATGACTGGTGAGCTCGTCGTAGTTCCTTATTGGCTGGGTCAGGTTTTCATGGATGACTGTTCGTAACGCGTCGTATGGCAGCAGTTCTGGTGTCGCGTGGCGCCTTGCACGACTGTTGCGTGGGCATGTTGGAATGACGCACTCACACTCGCCACTACCCTTGGAGGCAATGACCGGTGGCACCAGTTGGCGGTTGGTCCCACATGTCTTCGCTGGGTCGGATTTCTCTTCCCATAGGTGCGACTGATGTTTGCCCAGATTTATTTGCTGTTTGGTATTTGCGTTATGATCAAAGGCTCCAGATTTATCTGCTTTTTGGTCGAAGTTCTATCGCCTATTATTATTGTCAAAAACCACTGTCTTCCCCCAATGAGCTAAAATCAAATTGCTGTGGCAACTAAATGCCTATTAGGCACTGTCTTTCCCCAAGTGTCACTTTATTGTGTCTGCATAAAACATATGGTTAAAGTTCGTTAGTATGTTAGTAGACACCTTGTGCTCTCCAAAGTTACAGCGCTATATAGTACTCTTTTGTGTTCTATATAGCTATATTAAGTTATTAACTGCCTTCCTTATGAGTTATGCATCTACTCAGGAATCTGTACAAAATTTCAGCTGATATGCAGTCAGACTATGAGAGCGACCCCCCACTGGATGATGAGAAATCTCTTGAGAAAGTCTCCACGCTGAATGGTGCTGTCTCTCAGCTTGCAAGTGATTTCGATAGAGATTCTAATCTATGCTTGGAGCGCTTCTCCCGGACGAGGCGTGCATCCGTCATTTCGACTGGTTCGCTTAAGCTTGACCTTGCTCTTGGCATTGGAGGTTTACCAAAGGTTTGTAATGCTTTTCCATATTGTTCAATACTAAGTATTCACATGATCCAAGTATGTGTCGTTATCATTTAATTGCCAGTAAATGCCTCGCTTGGTACTGCACATGGCCCACTGACGTTGCACAGGAAAATTCAAATAACCTTTCCCTGTCCTGTTGCTGTATGCTATATAGCAGTCCCTATTTCTGTCTGCAGTCACAAGTCCAAATGTTATTTGGTATATTTTGCGGGAATTTTGATGCACACCTACACCTCTGCATTGGTTTAAACTGTATGATGTGTTCAACTGGTTAATTGAGTGGCAAAGTCCCTTTCATTCACTCGTGCTAAACATCATGTGCCTGCTTCATGTTTCTTTTGTCTGGGCACCCAAGAATCACAGTTTGTCTTCAGCATCTCTAGAAAAGTATATACAGGCACAACTTCATGTTTGTCTCCTTGGATTTCAAATTTTTGAGTTCATTTCAAATTTGATTTTACTTGCCCTGTTTAACAAATCACTGATTAAAGTTGTTTGGCAGGGTAGAATGGTTGAAATATTCGGGAAAGAGTCATCTGGGAAGACAACACTTGCACTTCATGTTATCAAGGAAGCCCAAAAGAATGGAGGTTGATATTTCTTTTACGGTGCCTGCAATTTTTTTATGCAATTATCAAATTGTTTACTTCGCTACAGAAATCCTTGACAACATCAAATCTGTGAATGGTTCTAATCTTGTGCACTCCTGAAGTCATTATAAATGTTTTTGTATATTCTTGAGCAGCTGTACGTAGCATTATTCGAAAACTTTCAGCGTCAAGAAATTGGATCTTCAACTATAAGAATGGCTTCCACATTTGTCGTTTTTTATTTTTTAATGTTCTCCCTAACATGCATTAGTAAAGGATGTTTGGAAACTGTATACTTAGAAACATATCTAAAAATTGCTAATATGTTTTAATGGAAACACTGTTCTTATTCGAGGAGTCTTTTTTTACATTGTTACAATGCTGGCTCCAAAAGATTTCCCTACTTCAAATCTCAAGAGCAAGTTTCATCCAACTGGTTGAAATCCTTCTCGTGAAGTACTTTCACAGAGCTATTGCGTGATTTATCTTTAATCTTTGTTTGGTTCATTGTGCTTGGTAGTGATACGTTTTTCATCTTATTGTGAACCAGAGTATCTAATCAATATTTGTGATTGGGAATACTTGCAGGCTACTGTGCTTATATTGATGCAGAAAATGCTTTCAACACCTCATTTGCAGAAGAAATTGGCGTGGACATAGACAAACTCCTAATAGCTCAACCTGATTCTGCTGAAAATTCATTAAGCATAGTGAACACTCTTGTTGGTGGATCCATTGATGTTGTTGTTGTGGATAGTGTATGTTACTTCACTATGCCATTTTCAGATATTTTCTGTTTTCTTTACCTTATTTTATCTACGTTGTTATAGCGTATAGGTAGAAGCTTACTTACATTAGCATTGATGATATGAACTGAATTTTCAAGATGGTGCTTTTCCCTAGTAGTACCAAAGAAGAGCATGTGTCGGTAATTTGTCTGACACTTGGACTGTTAACTCCATGATTTAAGATTAGCACTATAATTTGGCATGATATGTTATTTATCTTGCATTTATGCATAATTCATCAACTTTTGCTTAGGTTGCCAACTTTATGTACTTCATATTTAATCTATGTTATATATTTGTTTACCTTGCTTTTAATGGATTAATGATAGGTGGCAGCACTGATTCCCAAATGTGAACTTGAAGGTGAAATATATATGAAATTTAAAGATGCACAATCCCGTTTAATGACTCGGGCACTTCGAAAAGTTCAATACACATTAAGTCGCTCTGAAACACTTATTATTTTTGTGAATCAGGTATGAATTTACTTGTGTTTCTTGATGTTGTTATGTTATTACATCGAACAGCCCCTTAGCTCCTTGAGACCCTTGTTCCTGCTTCCCACATAATTTGTCAGATGTTGTTGACTGAGTAATTGTTTTAGTTTGTACTGTTTTCTGTTGTTCAAACAAGAAACCTATTAAAATGAATCTCCTGATATTATAAATGAGCATTTCTCCATGTACTCACAAAGATAGATGAATATGCTGTGTTATGTTCTTGTAAACCTAATCTTCAAAATGAAATGGGTTTGATCTGAAAAGTTGAAAACTCAGTACTGGCTTGTGTAACAGTTGGAAAGGTATGCTATTGTAGTACTGAAAGTATCAAATATGCTGGCATGCCTCTATGTCAGAGTGATCTGTTTACCCCTTTCTGCTGATACTGCTCTGACATTTCATACTGGTTCAGTTGCAGCCTTAATGTGATTTTGTTACCCTTATTCTTCTTATGATACTAGTCAAAATAATGAAGGTCTATTTTAATACAGGGAGTATGATGCTTCTGCCATGCTTCTTTGACTCTATTGATTGATTCTATTTATAGGTTAGAACAAAGAGGAGCTCAGATCCATCTCCTAGGCTCTACAAGGAGGTAACCTGTGGTGGCAATGCATTAGGGTTCTATTCAGCAATCAGAATGAGGACTTCGAGAAGGAAATTGCACTATAGCGAAGACGAGGTATTATAGATAGATTTCTTGATTCTTACTCGGTGTTCTTATACAAATGCATATTGTTCTGCTGAACGTGTGAAGTGCGCACAACTTGATCATAACATACCATCAGGTGCATGTGATTGCTCTAATAGTACAAAATTCTGCCTTTTCAGGCTACTGGCATCAGTATAGCAGTGCAGATCATCAAGAACAAATTGGTACCAGCAGCCCTCACTAGTGCAGAACCGGGCTTTAGCGCAAGTTCGTAAGGGCCTTTAGTGCCGGTTCCACAACCGGCACTAAAGAGTGGGGACTAAAGGCCCCCCCTTAGTACCGGTTCATCACGAACCGGCGCTAAAGTGCCACCACGTGGCACAAGCCAAGCCCGGGTGCGTGCAGGACATTAGTACCGGTTGGTAACGCCAACCGGTACTAAATGTTTGGGGTTGTTTTGGTATTATTTTTTATTTTTCCTTTAATTTTGTGTTTTCAATTTAATTTAGTGATTATTTTAGTTGTTAAATCATTAGGTGAAAGTATCGTAGATTAGTTTCGACTGGATGCATGTGGATCCTAGCTAAGTGATCAAGTATATGCCATATCCATATTATACTTGATCACTAGGTGATCAAGTATAATATTGTTCACCTAGTGATCAAGTATAATATGGATATGGCATATACTTGATCACTTAGCTAGGATGCATCCAGCTGAAACTAATCTGCGGTTTCTTTCATAAATGATATAATAACTCATCATCATCATCATCATATTAATATAAAAACTCTTGCATCATATCATCAACAACAGTATACTAGCTAGCTAAAAATCATCATAGTCGTCATTACCACTGTTTAATCATCATAGTAATTACCGCTATCTAATCACCACCAACACTAGCTTAAAGAAAAAACATTCACTTGTACCAGAAGCAAAGATATCATCGAGTTCAACAGGGTCATGATATTATAAGCGTTCATAACAACACAAAAGCAAATCACCCTTTGAGATTAAGTTCAGGACGAAGAACACGGACATGAGAGGACAAAAGTACTAAGAGCATGAACTAGCTAAATCACTCCTGCTGCTCTCTCTCAGGTAAAATAGCATAGAACATGTATAGCTCTCCTGATTCATCATACTGGAGCATGCAGATGAACCTGTCTCCTAATCGTGGGATGCGCTTCTCATTATTGCTGCCCCCTAGTACTTCTCTGGGATCGTTAACAATTTTGCTCCAATCTTTCACTATTAAGCATTCATCGCTTTTAGAAATCCTGAATGCACTCATGTGCAATGTAGGATATCTTGGCCGTAAGCTAACCATTGACATGTGACATTTAGTGTCGATCCACTGAGGCACAACTGTCATCGGGAGTCCCTGTTGAAGAACATCGTATAGTAATTAATATACTTAGCAATGAAAGTTTACCAAAAAAATAATGTATGCAAAAGATGCACTGAGAACAAATAGTAAAAATCTTACCATCTTTCGCAAATAGATGTGACTGTAGTTCAATAAGATCACTATTGGTCGCACGTTTTGAGTAATAACATTTCTAAGTGTAGGAAGAAAAATTTGTCTTAACAGTATGAAGATCCTCAAGCCATGAAACATAATGACTTATCTCCTCGCAGTTTAGTTCAGCTCCGGGACAGTAGTAGGTCCTGTCTACCAAGCACCAGACATGTTTGCTTGAATGGAAATAAGCTGTCAATAGAAATTAGTTGTCAACTATTTTTGAATAAACAATATCAAAGACATAAATATGGTTGAGAAACTCACATAATGGTAGAACTGGAGGTGTCTGCACATCGACCCAGATGTCTCTATTACCTTCAATATCATCTTCCGGACGAATATCAAAGGTGATAACCATATCAGGCACAAATGCATAAGCCTTGCATAGTGCTTGCCAAGTTTTGCATTCAAAATAGGTGTACGTGTCTGCATTGTATAATTTGACGTTGAAAGTATAACCATGCTCGGTCTTCAGGTAAACTCTCTTTACCTCCATAGTTTTCATAGCACTGAAACCTATCTTATCCAAAACAAAAATTCTTGCATGGTAGGGGATGCGCTAGTAGAATAGTGAAAATTTAAAATTATAAGTTGAAGCAAATGAAGAATATATAAGTCATGCTTAATTACGAAAAAAGACTTGTCGTTGTGACTTACTGTATCCACTTCGAATGTCTCATCCAGCTTGATGCTGAAGCGCCTATCATCAACAAGAAAATTTCTGTCGCACAGGCCGCGCTGGTCTTCACAGTATTCGCACTTAATGAAATCTTTTTCGTCGTCAGACGACATTTCCTATGTTCATATAGTGAAACATTAAACACTTAATAGTTCTATTAATTCAACTATTTCTATTAATTCAACTAGTTCTATTAATTGAACTAATTAACTAAGCATTTAATAAAAATAAACTTGTTCTATTAATTTTCTTACTAAAATAAAGTAGCTAGTTCTATATAGTAATATTTTAATTAGATCATCAAATCTCAGGTATCTAAATTTTCTTACTAAAAATAAACTAGTTCTATTAATTTAACTAATTCAACTAAGAATTTACTAAAAATGAAATAGTTCTATTATTTTTCTTACTAAAATATATAAAGTAGCTATATATAGTAATATTTTAATTAGATCATCAAATCTCATATACCTAAATTTTCTTATTAA